>NC_140609.1:17362787-17455287 GCF_057381915.1 Diplotaxodon limnothrissa | reverse complement strand
TATATTAGGGGTGCAACGATATTCGTATCGATATTGAACCGTTCGATACAGTGCTTTCGGTTCGGTACGCATATGTCTCGAACAATACAACATTTGTAATTTATTTTATCAATTTTCCTTCTGACGATGCTGTCTGTGTTGAGCGCTCAGTGAATCTGTGTTCGACTACTCCGCCTAGGCTGCACTGTCCAGCACAGATCCACTGAGCGCTCAACACAGACAGCATAGTCAGAAGGAAGAGGGCAGGGCACCTCCCCCACCCTCATTCAGTTCTGGCGTTTGGAATTATTTTGGTTTTCATGTGACGTATGACCCTGAAGGTAAGCGAGTCATGGACTAAAGTAAAACAGTATGTTGGATGTGCCATGCAATGCTCAATTACATTGGTGTGAACTAGTGTGTTAGCGCAGTTAGCTCGTTAACGTGTTGGCCGTCTAGCCCCATGCACGGAGCGATCGGCGGTAGCTCGTTAACGGAGATTTGCCGTGTTGTGGCGTTAAGGTCATTTCAACGAGATTAACCTGAAAGCACTAGCGGGAACACAACGAATATCACTGCACATTTACGCCGACATCATCCTAGTGCAAAGACAAGTGGAAGCAGACAAAAAAAAGCAAGCATGCTACTAACTTTAGCCGAGTCATTTAGACAGCTGTTAGCACATGATTCTCCTTATGCTGCTGAGAATATAGCCCAGAAGAAGCGGATAGTATAGCTTTTATTTTGGAAATAGACATTTCTCTGTAATAAACTCTCTTTTCCAAAGATGAGTGATTCCTCAATCAGATACAGGGCTCGCAATATCGCTAGCCCGATGTCCCGGAGCTAGCGATTTTTTCAGTCCGGCTACCAAAATCTATCTCTGCCCTGCCCGTCGGGCTATTGTAGGAAAAATATATGTCAATGCTTTTGCATTCTTTCAGAAATGTAGCTGGGTAATTATGTCATTGGCATCGGTGAGCCACTGTCAATATGTGACATATTGAAGTCGCGTTTGAATTTGCGCTTGTTTTTTTGCTTTCACTTTGCAATCCTGTGAACTGTGTATAGAGAGCGACAGCACTGATCTGTGAGTGATGATAATTTGTGCACCAATTCCTCTGACATCGTCTTATTAATCGTTAGCTTACTATGCAAACATGACATATTAGGGGTGCAACGATACACAAAATCCACGGTTCGGTTCGATACTTTGGTGTCACGGTTCGATATTTTTTCGATACAAAAAAATGTTCATGCATTTTTAATTTGTCATTTATTAAAATTATAAATATATATTTTAACTCAAAAGTACAGTTTTTAAATTTAACCCTAACCCTTGTGCGTGTTTTTTATTTTGACAGCGAATGCGCACCTGCGGACCACTTATGTGCAGCCCTGGTTATTTAGCTCATCATATTGCAGCCACAGAAATTCTTTTGTCCATGAAACCATAAAGCTGCACTTTCTTTTTGCCTCATAGTCTGATTTGTCATAACTTCTCCGTTTTGTGGTAAGCTTTTCTTTGGCTGTCACTTCTTCACCCTGACCTGTCTTATTTGGCTCAGCAGAACTGAAATGCTTTTACACACGCACTCACATAAGCTCAGCGATTCTCTGCGCGATCAACCTCTTACATGTGTAAGCTGCGGGAGATTTCACTTGTCATGTTTGCATAGTAAGCTAACGATTAATAAGACGATGTCAGAGGAATTGGTGCACAAATTATCATCACTCACAGATCAGTGCTGTCGCTCTCTATACACAGTTCACAGGATTGCAAAGTGAAAGCAAAAAAACAAGCGCAAATTCAAACGCGACTTCAATATGTCACATATTGACAGTGGCTCACCGATGCCAATGACATAATTACCCAGCTACATTTCTGAAAGAATGCAAAAGCATTGACATATATTTTTCCTACAATAGCCCGACGGGCAGGGAAGAGAAAGATTTTGGTAGCCCGACTGAAAAAAATCGCTAGCTCCGGGACGTCGGGCTAGCGATATTGCGAGCCCTGTATCTGATTGAGGAATCACTCATCTTTGGAAAAGAGAGTTTATTACAGAGAAATTTCTCTTTCCAAAATAAAAGCTATACTATCCGCTTCTTCTGGGCTATATTCTCAGCAGCATAAGGAGAATCATGTGCTAACAGCTGTCTAAATGACTCGGCTAAAGTTAGTAGCATGCTTGCTTGTTTTTTTGTCTGCTTCCACTTGTCTTTGCACTAGGATGATGTCGGCGTAAATGTGCAGTCATATTCGTTGTGTTCCCGCTAGTGCTTTCAGGTTAATCTCGTTGAAATGACCTTAACGCCACAACACGGCAAATCTCCGTTAACGAGCTACCGCCGATCACTCCGTGCATGGGGCTAGACGGCCAACACGTTAACGAGCTAACTGCGCTAACACACTAGTTCACACCAATGTAATTGAGCATTGCATGGCACATCCAACATACTGTTTTACTTTAGTCCATGACTCGCTTACCTTCAGGGTCATACGTCACATGAAAACCAAAATAATTCCAAACGCCAGATCTGAATGAGGTTCAATTTGCCTGTTGCAAGTAGAGCTTAACTTCTGTCTCGCTAGCTTGCCCTGCGCTCTTCCTTCTGACTATGCTGTCTGTGTTGAGCGCTCAGTGGATCTGCGCTCGACAGTGCAGCCTAGGCGGAGTAGTCGAACACAGATTCACTGAGCGCTCAACACAGACAGCATCGTCAGAAGGAAAATTGATAAAAGAAATTACAAATGTTGTATTGTTCGATACATATGCGTACCGAACCGAATATCGTTGCACCCCTAGTATATATATATATATATATATACACATATATATATATATATATATATATATATATATATATATATATATATATATATATATATATATATATATGTGTGTGTATATATATATATATATATATATATATATATATATATATATATATATGTGTGTGTATATATATATATATATATATATGTGTGTATGTATGTGTATGTGTATATATGTATATATGTGTGTGTATATATATATATATATATATATATGTGTGTATGTATGTGTATGTGTATATATGTATATATGTGTGTGTATATATGTGTATATGTGTGTGTATATATGTGTGTATATATGTGTATATGTGTGTGTATATATGTGTGTATATATGTGTATATGTGTGTGTATATATGTGTATGTATATATATATATATATATATGTGTGTGTGTGTGTGTGTGTGTGTGTGTGTGTGTGTATAAAATACATGGATAGCTACCTACGTATGTTCTCCTTAATCCAGATGTGCTCATTCAGCTATTTATTGTCTACAGAATTGAGGAAAAATGTAGTGCTAATGTAGCCTCACTGACCAATTCACATGACCAAGATGGCCCTGGCATTATTTCCCTGCTGTACCCTTTTCTGTTTGACCTTTGCTGAAAAACTGTCCAAAGCAGGTTTTTAAATGTCAATTGCTTTAGCTTTTTTTGTTCTTCTAAGTTGCTTTATTATTTAAATATTTTTATGAATGTCTTGCAGCTGTACACTAATATAAGGTTATGCATTTTTAGACATCGTACATTACGAAACATTGTTATACATGTAGATTCATAAATATAAGTTTAGTTCATATGATTTCATAATGTGCTGCTGCAGGGACTACACTGTTTTCCATGTTTTTTGTAGGGTGGGGCTTGGGTTAAAATCACCATTAAACAACAACTTTTGGTCAGGTTTATCCTTTATATTTAATTGGGAGAAAGTGTCAGAGTGATTAATAAACACATTTCATTTTCCCTAACACTGATGAATGGCTACAGGGGTTTTGCAGAATAAATCACAATGTGCCTGTACAGTCGGCCTCTCACGCACACGCACAGCAGAGAGGATTTTCCAGCCGGCTTCTAAATCTCGGCTGTGATCTTTGCTGCCCAGATCCATTAAGGGCAATTTGGTTAGCTATACTTCGCCTGTCGACAGGGATGCAGGACAGTCCTAGGGCTGTTTTAGGTTACCACCCTGTGATAAATACTCCTGGCAGGTATTACTGCACTACCTTTACATAACTGTCCCTTAGCTACTAAATGAATCACCAATAGATAAACATTAAAGATCAAGTGAAGTGGAAAAAAGAGGTCTTTTTCAGTCACATTTCATGTCACAGGATATGTATCAAAATGGTATTTTAAGAATATTCAAATTTTAAAAAGCAATTTGTTAACAGTTAAATATTATGATATGAACTAAGTTGCAATTTGTTAATATGCTGGGATAGTTGAAAGCTTGCAAAATGCACACTGTAAGTATTTAAGTGTCTCCACTAATATACATTCACAAATATCTTTTTTTTAATCACATTTCAATTTTTATGAAAACTAAATTGCATACCAGTTGCACATGCATTTCGTTTTTCTTCCCTGTCATATACTTTGGCATGAACGTTTTTTTACTTATATATATGATATATAAATAAACATTGAATCACATTAACTTGTCGAAGATCAAAGTTCTACCAAAATTATAATTAATTTCAATTACATGTAGTTGTAAATTAAAACGCTAAAGCTTAATGAGGTACTGTTGTTCCTAACCACTCATACGTTGGAAATAGAGTTAAAATGTGTGGCTTTTCATATTTTCCTCCTAAAATGTGAGTTCTATGAGTTAATATGTTTGGATATCTCGGCCTTGGTTAGAGATACAGTTTGATGCACTGTATAGGAAAATTCAAATCTTTTAGCAATGACTGTAAGGCTCAAATATCATTTTTAGCTGCTGAAGATAGTGACATGCAAAACGGACCTAAAAAGAAATTCTAGAGCTCTTTTAAAGCGTCTTTAAAAACATCTCTAAACCTTTATAAGTAAGAGGTTTTTTTCCCCCTCCAACCTGTATTTTGAGCCAGTTGTCACACTGAAGGTGATTCATTAAGTCCTCCTGTCTAAAGACAATCTAACTGTCACTGGCAAACCCGCTTACTGCTTTCGTGAAAGGTCTTGTTTTCATGCTGGGTGGACATCTGCCTCACTGTAGAGTTACACAAGGAGATATGCCATGCACATATGCCGCCTAATGGCATGAAAACTAAGTATAGACCTGTCTTTGTCTTTCATGAATCACTTTCAAGACAGGTTTTTTATTGACCGCAATCCAGTTATGATTTCTTTAAGTCCACCTATACAGTCTTATTACTGAGGCATTGGTTTGCAGGAGAATTGGATCTATGGTTTATTACATCTCAATATAGTAAACTGGGGCACTCAAAGTATTGTATGTGGGTAAGGATAAGCAGACAGGCAGCACAGACTGCAGTCACCCCTGTACATCCAGGTTTGAGGTTTTCACATCAACTTACAGAACATAGTGTATCTGTTTGAGTGGGCCATGTGTTTGCATTCAGTGGGACCTTGATGCTGACTAATCACAGGGCCTCTTTTGACTCACTGTGTGATTCACTTATACTCATCAGCAAATCAGTCCCACTGATGAATATATCACTGCCCCTGCACACCAACATTGCATTCATTTTTTTCTGCAGATATGCTGTATATGTTGTAGATGGAGAGCCAGCAGCACAGTTGTTTCAAATCATTATAAAAGTAACAATTACATAATTCGTGAGTAGTCTATTGATAACATTCTATAATCTATCAGTTATTTGTTGACACTTTCAAAAAAATGGCTTCATTGAGCCCAGGGTGGGTGACATTTTGAAGCTTTGTCTATTTAAATGTTTACAGTTTTCATTCAAAAACACTAAAATGATCATTCAACTGACAAAACAGATAGTTTTAGCAGCTCTGTTGAGTATTTCAAACTCAAGCTCCAGGGGTTTAGCTGTTTAGAGATGTAAACTCCAAAGATCTTAGATTAAATTCTCTGCAGAAGTTTGCTTTTCTTACATAGCCGCTTTTACTGGAAGCCTGCTTTTCAGGTTTTATAAATCAAGTGGTGTAATCTGTCTTCAATAAATTGCCTTCCTCCATCAGAGGCGTGATTGATTTTTCCTCTAGCTGTTCCAAAGTTAGTCTTGATTATTCTTGCTAAGGGGTTCCTTTTTCCTGTGCCCCACACCTCTGAAAAAGTACCAAAAAACCTGCTGAAGGAATTTGACACTGTGCATTTATTTGACTCGAGGTAAGCAGCATTATACCGAAGCATTAGCTAAATAACCTCTATTCTGTATCTGCCGGTATTACTCCAGTTAATCAATTTCTCTTGGTGAAAAAGTATCAAGTTTGATTACCTCACTGACGGGCATTGGGTCTGTACAAAGTGTTGCACAGCTTCAGGAAGCTGCTGGGAAGCTCAGTCACGGGCAAAAAGAGTGGGAAGCCATAGCCCTGACTCAGGAGGCAAATGTATTGCAGCGTAATACATTTGTATTATGTATTTGCTACATAGATGGAGGAGTGATTGAGATCCTCTGATCACCATAATTCATGCATACACTGTCTTGAGTCACTGGCAGCAGTTGAGTTAGCAAACTACCCAGTAATATATTGGTTTATTTATTAAATGCAGATAAAAATGTATATGTAAATAAATGAGCATTCACTAATTTTTATTATACGCTCATTTTATTGGAAATAGACAGAATATTAACCAAAAATCCAGAAAAAAATACATCACATGAAAGTTATGAATTAATTTGCACAATCTTCCATGAAGCTCCAGATTCAATTTCTTTTCATTTCCGAATAATCTCCCAAACCGCACTTCTTGCTGATGGTCTTGTAGCCCATTCTACCTTCTTTTGCAGGTCTAAAGTCTTGTCCCTGACATCCTTTGACAGAAAAATCTGAGAATGGAAGAAGCTGATTTTGTGAGCAGGTGTGCTTAAATACAGTAGATCAGCGGTCCCCAACCCCTGTGCCAGTCCGTGAGTCGTTGAGCCTTGGATGTGAAATTTATGGTTTTCAGGGTTTTTATCGTTATCTTGGTTTCCCTGGGTCTTTTCCCGTGTTGTAGTTGTCTTATTTTGAAAGAAATATTTACGCGTTACCATAGCAACCAGAGAGCATTAAAGGGCAGAGAGGAGGATGTTACTCTCAATTTTGTTGGCGCATTTTCAGGAGCACGCTGCTAATAAAGTTACACAATTACACAGTGAATTCACGTTTATTATTATATTTACAAGATACCACAGTTTTTGTCTTGGTCATTAAAATGTTCCGTGGCACAAAAAAGGTTGGGGACCGCTGCAGTAGATGAGATCAGAAGCATCTGTTGTTGAGTAATTGACTGATTGATTGTAATGGAAGCCAGATTTCCAGCTTTCTTGTAGGACATCAAATACTTATTTCACTCAATGACATGAAAATTAATGCCTAACTTTTATGTAATGGTGTTTTTCTTCTGACTGGTTGGTTGATGTTCTGTCTCCATTAAAATGAAAAACCATAAAAATTTGAAAAATTAGAAATTCAGCAGGAGATCAAATAATTATATCCCCCACTTTCCCTGAAGTTATTTTAAATTCCCTAAATTGGATGTTTAGCAGCTGATATCAGGACATATTAAGTCCCTTAGGCCTTGAAATTTGAGTCCAAGTGCTCACAAGTAACCACAGTGAAATAGCTGAGAGTGAGTTTCTTGGCCGTCTTGAGACCAAGATCTGCTTTGTTACTCGTGAAAAGGTCATCTTGCCCATCTACAGAAACCACAACACATAAAAGGTTGCATTTAGTTCAACCATCCAGAGGATCATATTATAAATATTCTTCTCATTTACTCTTCTCTACCTTTACTGATAGGCCAAGCAAAAGAAGTGGAAGAAACTGATATGGAAACCTCAAAGGTAGGATGTATCTCAAAAGACACACACAGCAGTGATATTGTGTGGCAGTTTGGGTGTGAGTCATGTCTTTAAGGACAAACAGTACTTTCTAGCACATCATGCAGTCCTTCATTCTCTAAATGTACTTGCCTATAATATCATGTTTTTAATAATAAAAAAAAATACTTTCTTAACATAAAGACCTGCAAGTTATTACCTCTGAAAATGCCATGCTCAGGTCCACCAAGAGAGGGCACTGTTTTGACATGTCTTAAATCCCAAGATGCATTTCTGCCTTCCATCAGCCTCTTATGGTCCTCAGATTTCACAGTGAGGAAGATCCAGGAGCAAAACTGCTGTTGCATCATTTAACGATCATCCTGATCCTGATCATCATTTCAGGAGCGCAACCCAGTTATGTGAAACTGTGCTTGTTCTTGCATCCAGAATCTAACTACCCAAAAGCCTCGCTGAAAGGACATGGCTGTAGGCAAACTGGAAAGATTTAAAAAGAAGTTACACGCCACTGATTATGCAATATCAGTTTATTAGTGAAGCGAGGTTTTACTCAGCCTGTCTATAATTGCGCAGTATCTTCTATCTTATTTCCTAGTGTTTTGGGAGTCACTCACTCAGGACTAAATGTCAGAATATCTTTGTTCCAGTTCTGCTTCTTGATTAACTTTCTCTCGAGAGTCCTTTCCTGGCACCGCCGTATCCCATTCTTATCCAGTTTATAATAAAATTTCACAAGTGCTTAAAGCATGTACCGTACATCAGAATCAATTCCCTGCACATGATTATTACCAGCAGGAGATTATGTTGTGAATAATACCGTACGTTTCTAACGACCAAGCTGATTTTTATGAAAGTTAGTTGGAGCATTTGCGAAGAAATTCCTCATAACACTAAGTCATTAGAGGACTCTGTCCCTCTCCCTTGAATTTGACTGTATTGATGTAATCCACTGTTTCCAGTTTTCACCCACAAAATAGGCTTGTTGCGTAAATAAAAGAAAGATGAAAAAAGAATTGAGAGGAGTGCATCAATGCAAAATTGAGACCTTGTTGTTGCTTTGTCACCATGAGTGACACAGATCAGTTGTGTGGCTCAAAATAGCTCAAACGTAGTTGTTGAATGCCTTATTGACGACAGCGGCATAGCAACGAGTAGTACGCAGTGTATGTGTGTGTGTGTGCTCAGGTGGGCCTTAGCATTTTGTTTCACGGACTACATCTGCGTGTTTATGTGAAGAAAGCACCCAAGGTCCACATGTGGCCCTGAAGCAGCAGTTTGGGCTGCTTCTGATGGTAGCAGGGTCGTCTCTGGCAACAGCCCTGACTGACTAGAAGTGAGGGTTGTCGGGGAGGGGTCAGTCAATATCTCTTCACCCAATACCTTATCTCGCCACTGCTCTATAGCCAGAGTCCTTTCATATAAAAATAGCATCCCTCACTCAGCCTTCAAGCTTTTGCTTCAGAGCGGACGAGTGTTTGCACGTCATTGGCACCTAAATACCACTGATAAACGCGCTAATGTAGACCGAACGCCATCATAGGGTGGACACTAGACTTCAAGTTAAGTTAAACCCAAGCAAGGACATGAGCAAGAGCATAAAGACACAGATGGGTTATTCTTTCACTCATTGGGGGCTATGAGTGTTTCCAATGTTGAATGAGCTCTCTGACAAAACCTCATCTGATTGTGCTGGCGTCCACACCACGGCATTTCTCACTTCTTAAAGACAAGGTCATCTGGACCTTTTTCATACACAGACACAAAGAAAGATGTTGGTGACAGTGAGAAGGTTTTTGATATTCATACCAAAACAAATCAAGTACTGATAATAAAAAAAGGAACAGAGCTACTTTAATCTTGGGTATATATAATGAAATATTACTTTCCAGTAAATGGAAAGCACGGCTTCCCCAGACGACTCTTTGACATTTCTGTCCTTAGACAAAAGTGTCAGCAATGCAGTGTTACAGCAGCAGCTAAAACCTATACCGTACACTACTGGATGTGGACTAGATCTGGAGAGATCAGCGAAACCCGATCTGTGTCATGACATCATTTTTCTGAATGGCGCATCTGTGTATTTGAGGAGCTCAGGGTCATGGAAGTGATGAGTCACTGATGTGGTGCATTAGAGAGTAGACGTTACACTTTTCTGTTTTTTTTTCTGCTGGTAACTAAATGACATCATGATTAGTGAATTCAATTGTTTGAACCTCAAGGAGTCACGATTCGTGAAGTCAAGCGTTTCAGACCTCTCACGCAATTTATTCCTTCAAAGGTCAATGCACTTCATTAAAAGCCTCTTAAAAGTTGCCAGGTAGCTGCATTTCAGCCAAAAGAGGTGTATTTTAACATCATGTGTTAGCATAAGTTTCCAAGCTAAAATGCTTTTTCTGCTCCATCCATTAGTCAGCTGTACCATGGATGGATGGATGGATGGATGGATGGATGGATGGATAATCCCTAAAAAGAAAAATTTAGGTTGGAGGCACTTCTCCGTTCTAAACACATATAGAGATCCATAAGAGATATAAGATTTTTTTTTTTTTTTTTATAAACTACACAAGAAAAAAGAAAGTGTAAGTCAGGGGGTTTTCAAAAAGATTGAATATCAGTATCACGTTCCACAATTTTATGAGTGAGGCTGCCAATAAATGAAGCAGCATTGAGGTTTATCATAAGCATCTTCTTAAAGTACTCAGGATGGGAGACGAGCAGAGCTCACACAGTGGCTGCTAAAATCATTTTAAGCATCATTAGCAGCTTACAGCGGGAAGGAGATTGAAGACCAAGCACAGTAGTTTAGTTAGTAGTAAATATATTACATAAATATATTACAAGGTGTCAGTTTGCAATTTGAAGATGTTTGAAACACACTCAGTAATGACCTGAGGAAATATATAATTTCTACTGATGGGAATGACTGAGTGACACCATCAGATGTCCTCCATTCACACTGTTAGTGGGAGTGGAGCTGCCATCGATCAATTTTATGAAAAGTTAATCAAGAAGTACAATGGGCCCAGATCGGTGCACAAATCACGCTTAAAGGTTTTTCGCACACAAATCAATGATTTATCAATATTTTTTTCAGACCAAAATTTGTTCATATTTTCCCCAAAAAATGTCCCTCTGACCAGTGAAGGCCTGGCAGGCTTAAGACATGCAAAGTATTAAGTGTTCAACAGGAATTCTGCTACTAGTATTTTCTTGTTATTATTATTGTTGTTGCCTTTTGGTCATTTTTTCAATGCTGCCTAAAAGACCATAAACCACAAAGTGCTTAGAATTGCAAATAAATAAAGCAAAAAAAAAAAAAGACGCTGAATATCAGAAAACCAAACACTAAAAGGAAACGTGTAGACTTTTATCTTTTCATTTAAATCTATTCCAGTATTCCTTATCTGATCTCACCCTATGTTAAATTGTCTATTGTCTAATAGTCTAATTTTTTGGCACTATCCCAGGGAAGCTGGAGAAACTGGATTTTCCTTTTCCCCTATTGCAGGGAGTTTCTCATCTCCAACTGACAGATCACGCACTCTTTTGTCCTCCACCTGTTTTCTTTTTTTACTTGTAGTCTGTTAGTCTCTTCTTACCTTTCTTTTTCTCTTTTTTTTTTACTACCACAGTATCTGTTTAATTTTAAAACATACTTAGATCCTCTGTTATTTTAGTCTGAGCCATGCTTTTTCATTTGTTTGTTTTATTTGTTTTGTTTTGTTTTTACTCTCATTACTCCCATGGAACCACTTTTGTAACCTTTGTCTTCTCTGACTTCCTCTTTGGACACAATAGTTTTAGTTCTGCTAGTCTGCTTCACATATATGTAGCTTGCACAACACTGTTGGTTCAGAATGAATCTGATGTACTAACAAGTGCACAGTGATAAGAACAAAATAGGCTGGTGTGCACGTGTAAGAAACCTGACGGTAATTTTGCGTGCACACTTTTTTGTGCAGGGTAGGAATGTTTCCATGCACATGTTTGTAAATGAAGGCCAATATCTCAAAACCACGATTAAGCTTTACTGAAGCTAAAAAATTGGACTAGTCTACCCATATTGTTTAAAAGCTGTTACCTTACAAACTAGGCTATTTCCATGTGTTTGGGGCTATTTATCAAATATTCAAACTGGTGTTATTTTTCACTATGTTTTGCTGAAGAACAGTGAAATGATTTGAAATGAAATTATGGATAAAATCCAGATTTAGATCATAAAAGAAAAAGAACTACAACTCTACCAGACTCCAGCTACCATGTTACTGTTTATAATGTGTTGTCTACTTACTAATCCTCAAGCCTACACCCACGTTGTTGTTTAGGTTTTTAATCCCAAAATCCCGTTCTCCTCCTTTTCTCTTCTTTGTTTAGTAATTATGGATGTGTGCGTTGCAGGTTTGTTTTAAAAGAAACATCGACCCATTTCCATCTTGCTTGTTTCAGCAGAAACAGGAAGTGGAAGGCTGTTTTTTGGGGGGGGGGGTTTAAAGAGTGCTTTAATGTCAGCACGTGCAGTACTTTGTTCTTTTATTCATGGCACACGTGCCAAGCAGGCAGAAGGCCATCTGTACTTTACTTTATCACTTTGTGGGTCAACCTGATATTGAACGTGACTGTCCCTTTGCAGTGTTGCTTGATTCTTGCCATTAAACATAAACATATTTTACCATTGGATCAGTCTGGTTTTCCTTACACTACTTTTATTTTTATGTCAGTGTTGGCCGTCTGCATATTGTCTCTTTTGTCCTCCTCGGTGCGATGCCTGCTGCTTGTGTGTTTTCAACAGAATATTAAATTTCACTAAGCCACCCTGAGCTGATGTTTGTTGTGTGCTGTTGTCCGATGTTTGCATCTGTTCAGACTTATTCTTACTGTGAGACGTTGGCTGTGTCCCCGGCTTATCTGTTGCTTCTGTTAGTCGTGCACGTCAGCTTGCATCGCTGTGTCATCATCTCATCTCAACATCGCTCATATGACTTAAGGGTTTTATTAATTCCTCTTCACATTATAATCATGAACGTTTAGTAACGTTTGAGTTCACATACTGACGTTTTTTAATCTCTATTTTTCACTGATTTGGTTTTCATCTTATTCCAAATGTAATGTTTGTATCTGTTTGTCTTTTTTCTTCTTCCTTCAAACAGCAAACTACAAAGAAATGCTATTGTTGATGTGTACCCACGTGCATATACGATGTACGCCTGTGTTTGCGGGCTGTAAAAGTGTGCTCTCTCTCCCCACGCTGTGACCTTGGGAACTCAGATTATCCAACATGGTCAGTTAATCGATAAACAAAACTGTCAGCTGGTCACGTGACCACCAATTCCCCCTCTGTGGTCACAGAGTAAAGATGAACGTGGGAGGGTCATCCATATTGACAGAAACCAGTGCGAGAGTAATCCATTCTCAGCTTCAGAGTAAGAAATGCCCTGCGGGCAGAATGAGTGAGTCACACTCACCACACCATCCAATCCCACAAGGCAGTGTAGAGGGATTAATGCAGATTATCTGCCAATGCTATTCTTAGATATAAATGAAAAATCTCTGGATCAGATTATGGTTCAAGGAATGCTAAAAACGAAGCTGAGAAATCACATGACCAGTGTTTTGCAGACTTACAAGGACCTACTATCCGTAACGCCTATTCAATAAAATACTGTATTAGTGTAAATAAACATAAAATTTTATGTCTTTGGGTGAAAAAAGGAAATGTTGAACACATTATTTATTTAACATTTAAAGTTTATTTTAGAGTTTATCCTGACAATAAGTCATTTTTCCTGATCCCATATTGAATACTTTTATAATAACACTTTATCTGAACATAACAAATATTTTTCTGCAGAAGACTCAGCTACTCAGTGACCAGCAGGTGGCGTCGGTGAGACTCAAACAGTCAGTGACTGTTTGAGTCTTCACCAGAGGAGCTGTCCTTTCAGCACCCCGTGTCTCCTGTGTCTGAGCTCAAGCCCTGTCAAGATTCAAACTACAGATACACACGAAGAAACCTGTGATGTAGAAAAATCAATGAAGTTTACAAAGGCAGCAGAACTAGTAAAATGTCACAGAGACCCATCTGGTGATAGTGACAGAAATGAACAATGCATGCTCCGTGTTGCAGTTGCTTTACAATAGCTGGGTTCTGCTTTCATTAAAGACTGAAAGCCTTGGCAGGTGACATCTCACTCCCTAATCTGTGAAAGACTCCCTGGAATTTTCCAGAAATCATGACCGCCACTAATCTTACATGGAACATATTCACATCATAATTTTTTTCATTATTTTTATTCTTTTATTTATTTAGTTCCCTGGGTTTTTTTTTAGCAGTCTAAAAAAAGGTGTGCACCATATGGCCACTGTGTGAGATGAGTCTTTTTATTTGAATGAAGTTCAAGCTCTCACAGCTTTATCCTGGGAGAGCGATTAGAGTGCTCTCACCTCACTTCCTTCCCTCTTTTCCTTTCCTCACTTTTTGCCCCTTTCTCCACAGTCCTATTGCATTCACATTAGCTGCAAATGCTGGCAAACAGTAGAGAAAGAGGCTGTCCATCTGTCTGCTCTTGCCCACTCCTGGTGAAGCGATGAAAGTTGCACTCACTGAGCGTTGTCACCGTGAGAGTTTTTCATGATAAAAGTAATCACAGTGGGGTCTGGGGGCCTTTTGAGAGTGAGCAGCTGCTGTCTATTCCCTCTTATAGTCATGGAGCACAATTTGCAATCCTCTGAGATAAGACATGCTCAAATGTGCAAAGATGAATTTATGCTGCTGACATATTATAGACATTAGAAATTATTTGCCAGACTTCTGTAAAATAATGTATAGCAGCTCAGTATCATTCACAAAACCGCAAAAAAATATAGATTTTCAAAAATCTTGCATGCTTACATTATTCAGCACTTCTTAATGTGTGCATTAGCAACCACATACACTCACAGTAATCCACCAGTTAGCAATCTCCATCCAGAGACGGTGTATGGGTGCATGATGTAGACACAGATACCTGCTAAGTAACGTGTTAAATATTAGAAGCGGTGAAGGTTAACTGATTTAACACAATATGCGTTCCCAAATACTCGATATAGAGATACAAGTTCTAGACTCACATCTGAGTAGATTATGATGTTGTTCCCTCTCTCCTACATATAACTTCTGATTTGTTACAGTTCAGAGCATGATTGCATTGCCATAAATAGATGAGTTGTTATACTCCGCTGCCACGGCTCATACTTTAATCAGAAATCTCGGTGGCGTTAATGCAGCATTATAGCAACACAGGAGTTTTCTATGTGTGTAGCGAGGTGTTGGCTTAGAACTGTCTTTAACTTTGGCCTACTGGCTGTGACTGGAGCATATTAATGTTATTCACAGACTGAAGTACTCAATTTTATCTGTATTATCTGCGTGCTATCATTTTATTTATTGGTCAGGCATGTGCTCACTCACGTGGCAACATCTACATTTTAGAAATCAAAGTGAGTGATTGAAGGTCAGTGGCTCAGGCTGAGTTCAATAATAACTTATTATAACGAAACTGTGCTTTAATAAAACTGCTTACACAGTTTAACCATAGGTTGTGATAATAAAACAAATGTATTCAAACAACAGAAAAAGACATCTCTCCAAAACAAACACGTTTCAGTAAAATAAGAGGTCTACATTCGAATCAGAATCAGAATACTTTATTAATAATTGAGGAAATTATTAGAATTGTTATTCTAGATCTTTAGAGCATGTGTGTGTTGCATCTGTTATGGTATTAGTCACCCCTAATGAGGTGTAATTCGTGTGCAGTGCTTTAAGAAGATTAAACAGGAAGAATGGGCTGCACCTTCACCCAGCGTCGGTGCTAAAGTCAGTCATAGTTTTTGATGACAGCTTCTGTTAAAGTGAATGATCAGCTGCTCTCTGAACCCTGTGGCCTCAAGTGATCCAGGGAAGAGATAAGCGGCTACTTCTGTGTTCAGTGGACCGCAAACTTGAAAGCACGAAATACTCAGCCATTCGTTTATGTGTCCTTTTTTTGTATTAGTGGCCTTTGCTATATTTTACAGCCATTCAATGGTTGCGAGGCACAGACTGTAGTTCAAAGATGAGCGAGACAGATTTGTCACTCCACATTTCTGGATATTTTCTTCAGAAAGTTGAGTTATCATTTATAGATCGTCAACCTGCTGCTCACTGATATAGTTTAAGATTAAAATGACTGACCTCACTGAGCTCAGTGTTATGATGTTCATGCGCTAAGCCTAACGGGGCGGAAATAATAACATATGATTCTGAAGGGGACCAATCGCCCTTTTTCTCAAATATCCTCAAAA
The DNA here is from genome assembly GCF_057381915.1 of Diplotaxodon limnothrissa. Classification (NCBI taxonomy): domain Eukaryota; kingdom Metazoa; phylum Chordata; class Actinopteri; order Cichliformes; family Cichlidae; genus Diplotaxodon; species Diplotaxodon limnothrissa. Next base: position 17,439,185 of record NC_140609.1, on the reverse strand, counting down.
TGTCCCCACCGTTTGTTGGTAATTTAATTAAAAGCTTTTGATTTTACTACTACCACGCACCAGTGCCTGAAAAATAACGAGCAAATGGAATCATAATCATAATCCCATAACTAAAATATACTCTAGTTTTTTGAGTGGTTTGTTGCTTTAGCTTAGCAGAAGCTGCTGCTAAAAAAGCCACGTGTAGGTATAATAAATGTCAAACACTGCACTTCTCTCAAAAATAAAACTACAAATCTTTTGGAAAACTAGAATAACAGCATAATACACTCACTGGCTAGGTTGGATAGCTCCCATTATTTGTTGACTGGGCAGTTATTGCTGACAGGCTTATGAACCCAGCACCCAGAACTATCCCCCCACCAAATAGGGCAGTTTGATTTAAAGTCAAGTTACTGCAGTTATAAAACACTTACTAGCCAACTAAGCAAACTGAGTTACCATGAAGGCCATTGGATTCATCATGTGTGCAGGCCACATAGCTATAAACACAAGTACCCCACTACACTCAATGCATTAAGAGATTAACAGGGTTAGCCGCTGACACAAATCAGGGGTGGAGACGAGTACGAGAGGAAAGAATTGCAGCAGGTTCCCTCAAATAATGCTGTTCTTGTATAGTCGGAGTTGAGCACAGGGGTAAATGCAAAGAGGATGTTATAGCAGGAGCCTACCACCCTGCTCTAGCCCTCTCTGCTGGGCTAGTTATGCTTATCTTGGAGAGAAATAGAGAAAGAGAGCCATCTAGGGAAAAGGACAGAGAGAACAGGAGGGAGGGGGAGGGAGGGTAGAGATCCTGCGCCTGCTCATAGTGAGCACAGCAAGTGCAGCTTTCATCCGCAGCGGAGGCTGAGGCAGAGCGAGTTAGAGTGAGCGAACAGAAGCTTGAAGCGACAGTGTGCGAGCCTGATTGAAAGCCGACCAGGCTTTAAAGAAAGGAGCAGCAACTAGCCATGTTGGCTTTTATTTGCAATCACTAGCCCTCGTGCTTCTGCTGCATGCTGCAGCTTGCTTTGCGAATGTTGCAGTGCAGGTCACCTCCTTCTCTTTTGGGAAAAATGAGGAACCCCAGGGAGGTGTGAATTTCTGGCACAAGTGCTCAGCACTGCGGCATCTTGATCCGAGCGAAGGAATGTAGCAGAGAGGTTGGAGAAAGCCGAGAGGATCATCCATCCAGACTTCGGTTCCCGACCATCCGTCAGCCTGTGCGTGTCTCTCTTCCCTTCTTCTCCCTGTGCATCTCTCCTGGTCTGTGTATGGGAGGTGAGGCACTGGCAGGCTGTCAGTCAGCATGCGGCGGTGTGAACGGGCAGCCCAGTGCCCACAACACGCTATGGATATCAGACACTCCTCGCTGTACTAATGAAAGGCTTCAAGCTCGCCTGGTAAGAAAAGACAAGGAGATGTGGCACTCCGAATGTGTGTGTTTGAAATGTTACCGTTATTTCCTCCCCCAAATAGCCGTGAGGCTGTCATGAATGCAAAGCACAACCCAGTCCAGCATCTAGATGTCTGGGCTATTTTCTGGTATTTTGTCCTCTGTGGCTTTAATAACATATGTCATCCTAAGATGACATTCTCTTTAATGAGGCTTGATGGATGTTTATTTAGCTGTGCTTATTAAATCGAGCACATATCCGTCTGTCTAACACCTGTGTATTTCTACACCCTTATGTAAATCGCTAGAAACTGGCATGTAATGAGGGCTAGATCAGGACCAGTAAGCTGTGACCAGAGCGTGTGCATCCGGTGGGGCCAGTGTGGTGTAGCGTGTTTTTCCCGCTGTGACTATAGCGACCCTGCTCTTCTCCCCTCTGGCTGGCTCAGTGTGAAAGGAGCAGCTGAGGAGAGACACTCACGTGGCTGCCTGGAAAAGAGCATGCACATGCTCCCTCGGTCTCTCCGCGGCTTTCGCTCTCGCCTTCCCCCCTGCCTGTTTTCCTGCTCCTTCCTTATCATACATAGACACACAGATTCAGCACCAGCAAGTGATTCTACTCTCACTTTCTTTTCTAGCCTGTCTTGCTGCACTGTGCGCTCCCCGTGCACTCTTCTATCGTCCATCTTTTTATCCTCTCCTCCGCCTGTGTTTGTTTATGCTCCTCCTCCTCCTCTTGCTTGATATTTTTAGAGACGAATTACGGCACACTGCAGGAAGAAAAAAAACTGGAGGGGGAGCAGTTTCGGCAACGTGCGTCCCACTTCCTTCCTTCCTTCCTTCCTTCCTTCTCACTTTCATGAGGACTTCTTCTCTTTCCTGCAGGACGTCTTCTTCTTTTTTCCTAATGTCTCTCTTTCATTATCTCTGTTTTCTTGCGTCTCTTCTCTTTTTCATCTCTTTTCTGTTCTTTTCTGCACATGCTATTGATGTCTTTATGATCTGTTGCCTGTTTCACATTTATCACTGAGATGATTGAGCACTAAACTCACTACTGTCAGTATTTATGACACTATTCTCCATCCTTCAAGGAGCAATCTGCTTTGTAGGCAAAACAGTGCGACCTGCAGGTCATTCCATACCACTATCACTTCATTTTGTTATTAAGGTTATAAATCAGGAGCTGACACTGGACATGCAGTTCTTATTAATATCAGTGGGATGAGGACATATCTGCACTCATCAATGTATTAAAGAAATCCAGTGTGGGGTTTGTTGATTACTTACTAATCAGAAGACATGGAATAGGGAAGAAGAAGAGAGACAGGATATGTGCGCACATGTTTGTGTGTGTGTGAGAAAGGGAAGGGGGAAGGAGGGAGATTGCTCAGGATTTGACGGTGTCCGCAGTGTATGGATGTTTGCTCTTGGTATGACATTTGGCCTGACTTAAATCTGCTCACAAACACACACACACACATTTACTCGCACGCAGATGTGCACATACAGCCAACAGCAGCTGTAGCAACAAGGCACTGACAGCAAGCTAGAGCTGGAGCTTACTCACTGCACGTGGCACAAGCCAGTTGTTGCTGCAGGATAGGTGGACAGACTGTGAGTGTGCAGACTCACATACAGAAACGTGTGTGTTTTGCTTCGCCCCAAACATGTCTAGTTAGTTGTTTAGCTCCTCTGTCTATAATGACATTACTGATCGTAGATGGCGAATGCATGTCCTTCCCCTGCTTCGCGTCATGCTAAGGCAGCAAGTGGCATTGAGGAGTCGTTCCATCCACGACTTGGATTTGTATTCCCCTCTGCGGCTGTGGAACAGAGCTCTGTCACTACCTCAGCTATCTGCATGTATGTGCTGTGTCCGTATACACTGCTGTCATACACAGAGTCAAAACAGCAGGGATATTTAGATACTCACACCTAGCAAAGCATTTGCATAGATGCTTTAGATCCTCATGTGCATACATAGAATCCAAAGCTTCGGGCAGTTAATATCCAGTGCTGAGCTCTCTGGGCTATTTTAGGCTGACTTGAAAATTGTAGCTCCCAGGCCTCTGTACAGAGAACGTTTAATTTAGCACAGTATATGCATGGTGTTAGAGAGAGAGAAGGAAAAGACTGTGCCTCTGTGTGAACTGCTGATTGTCCAGCTGGTCCTCCAGAGCCATTAGAGGTGTCAGATGTGATCAACCCCCTGCATTGAAAACAAAAGCATGAAATGTCAAGAGACAAGATTTTGTAAGGAATAGGTGCAGCATCTTGGACCCAGCTGCAGAGTCAGAAATAGACCACTGCACCAGCAGGCAAGGCCACAGTGGACTCCCAGGTTTACTACAGGGGGCTCCGCAGTGTAGAGAAACTGCAGAAGGCTTTCCCGTCCAGCCTCAGCTGATTATCTCCCTTTCTCTCTTTTGTCCCCCCATCCCCCTGTTTACTTATTTTATTAGTGCATCCTTGCCACAAGCCATTTGTCATCACCGATTATACTCTGTACTGTTCCACAGGCTGCATCCGATGCAGCAAGCTTTTTTTGTGTCTGCAGTGTGAGCGGATATGATTGACGAAGCCAGAATTATTGATTCACAAAGTCAATGAAAAACACAGAGATGGTTACATAACAGCACTTAGGGATATAGGAATAATGCATACATTAGCAGTTCAGGGTTCAGGTTACCTAAGTAGGAAGGCTAGGAAGTTTGGTTATATGTGAATAAATAAGGAATAACATTTTAAAAGACTTTTTTATATATTTATTTCTATATATTTTTATATATATTTCTGCAATCTTAACGGCCCCACAGTCAGTAGACTATGAATATTTCAGGAACCAGAAAACTGGTTCATATACACATATATAGCATATACTTTCCTCTTTCGCCATCAGCCTAAAAACAGTACCTTTACATATGCATCTCTCACAAAGCCCCTCTAAACAAAGAGACTATATATTTTATTAGACTGGGTCATGAAAGTCTTCAGGGCACACACAGTGGTAGCTATAGATGCATAATCCGCAGTAATGTGGAGATGATGCATATTTGTGTCTCTGACATGGGCAGAACCTTGTAACCATGAAGGACTTGAAAAATTTGGCATATATTAGAGAGATGAAATATCCAGATTGACCAGTGAAGTAAAGTTAACATTGATACAATGGAGATGCTGTATTTTACAGCATTACCTCAGTCAGGTGGAGTAGTTATTAATGTATGCGTCCATATGCACCAGGTTAAATTCAAACAGGTTTTAGGGAACTAGTGTAAAAAAGCTTTTGTTTAATACTAACTGTCAGTAAATAAGAACTTGTGTTTCACTTAAAACCCAGAAAAGGATGAAAATGTACACACAGAAGACGTTTGTCTAACAAATCAAGTTCTAACAGTATGAATTAACCTTTTATTTTTTTCAATGTAAAGATCACATTCGAGATCATATGATTACTGGGTGTTGGAAACTGTTGCTTGAAGAACTGGTATTCATTGATTATCATCTTTGTTTCTGTAAAACGAATCAATTGCTCGTATCGGCTTAACTTTAGGATAGAAGTGCAGCATAACAGCATGAGAACACCAGGGTGTTCCTGTGTTTCTCATCAAAATATTTAATTACATATTTCAAACATTAGTAGTAACACTACTTACTTATTTGACTTTCAAACTTCAAAAATACTTCACTTTGTTTCCCTCGCCCTACCTCCTGCCCAGAGCTTTGTCACCCAGCCTGCTTCCGCCTGTGTATCCCTTGCAGATGGCAGCGGCTGTGCCACGTCCCACTGGGACAAAGTGTCCTACAGGGGCCTAATCCGGTTGCCACTTTCCCGTCCCTTCCTGTCCCTCTCTGACACCTTGAGTTCTCAAATTACCTCATCAAGCTGTGGTTTGGAATTTAATTTGGCATGTTTAATTATATCAGCGTTTAAAACAGCTCCCTGTACCCAGAGGTGACAGCTTCAATAAGAACCCAAAAATTGTTACAGGCCTTCCTATGTTAGGTTGTCTCACAGAGAGGATAATTAAGCGTTTTAATTAAGCCTGGGACTAAAGTCATGCTTGTGGGAATAGATTGAAATAGTTTTAGGAAAGGTAACCTATATAATGCCCCGCATGTTGTTTTTTTTTTTTACTGTGTGGACACACTGTACATTGATGCAGAAAGTGTTATGTCAGTCTTTCAGTCTCCTTTATTTGGTAAAAAAAAAACCAAAAAAACAAATGGAAACACCGATCATCAGCTTGAACTCTTGGGATGTTTTTGATTGCTAATAGCGTGTTTAAATACTGCATCAGCACCCCCCACCCCCCCTTTCTGACTCACGAACACACCACCCTCCAGCTCTCTACTTCTCCCTCGACTTGGGAACGTTTCAAGTAGCGGTGCACATGAATGGCTTGACAGGCTGCCATGGTAGCTGCACGGCCGACACAGTCAGGCTGACAGACATTTCCGTCCCAGCGAGGCATCGTCACATTGGTGTCGTCATGACAACTCTGTAAACAGCACGCCTTCCTCTCAAAAATCATAGGAGCCTCTAACGTTTGTGGTGTGTTTTGCGTACATCATCAGCAAAATGAACTGTATGAAATCAAATGAATTGTTTTTTAAACCTGTCAATCATCATTACGTAGCTGCAAAGGAGCAGCTACGTAAACACCACACACTACCATGTCTGTGAGTGTGTGGTCAATTTGACCATCTGTGTATCCCCCGGGTTCAACAACAATGAGAACAGAGGTTCTCTAAGTAGGTCACTTGTTGGTGTGAGTCTGGGCGGGCTTATCACGGCACACAGTAGTCCAGCTCAGTGGACCAGCTCCCTTTGTTCCACAGCACAGCTCCGCTGAGCGCTCCCACAGAGGCAGCCAGCAATGCTGCAGCCCCAGGGTCAAGTCTTTCCAGCAGCACAGCTAAAGGTTCAGTTTGCTTCTTTTTACAGACACAGAGGTGATTACTGACTGCGATAGCCTGCATGTGTAAATGGCTGTGAATGTGAATTCATTACCTTAAAATGACTTTTCCTGGCATGTGTGGCATGTGACAGGTTTCTGCTGTTGCAAGCTTATTATAGTCTCACAACAATGTGCAGTTAGAAGTAAATCATAGTAATAATTAATAAAGTAGTAAATATAAACAAACATTTTAGGTTTCACATAGAACAGGTTCACCCATAATAATTAGAAACCAGTTGTACCTCATTAGGGTTTCATTCCAGTCCTATAGCCAAAACCTTGCATCTGTTTGACTTACATGAAGGTGTAAATATGTCTAATTCGATAAGTTATAGATAACAACAGAATTTTAATGGCTCACAAAGCTGGCATGTGAATGATTGTGTGATTTTGTGTTCAGATATTTTTCCATTTTCAGTTTATTTAAAATAATGTAATCAGGTAATTATTGTCCGCACTGTTGCCTCACACCAAGAAGGTCCTGAATTCGATTCCGACACCTGGCTGCGTGGCCGGCTTCCTCCCACAGTTAGTGGGGTTAGGTTAATTGGTACATGGTTCGCTAATCCCAAACCCACCAGCGTAAATACAGTTATACTGTATGCACGTTTAAAAAACTAGAAACTGGAAAAGAAAGTCCAGTATTGATAGTATTTAATGCTAAGCAGAGGTAGGAAGCACCAACATTAGTTTAACATTGCTATAAAAACTAAATGCAACAAAAATAACAGAAACAGGCTTTAAAATTTCGAGCAGGTCGTGACGTCTATGAAACCTGTGACTAGTTTGTGAGCTTAGATCCTGGAAGCATCAGACTTGGGTGAAGGGAGGGGACTGAGCCCTTCTACACATGAACACATGAGATAAACAGGAATGCTGCAGCACCCTGTAGCAAAATGGCCGTATGAAAATGGAACTAGTGTGACTATGAGTCATCACTGTGATCAGTTTAATGGGATTTAGGGATGGTTTATTTTGTTATTTACACATCCACTTCTCCTGCTGTGCCATGTGAACTCCATAAGAGGCCAATCTGTTTTTGTAATCTTGTGTTTTTACCGTTATGACTCAAACGCCCATGTATAAAATACCAAATTTGTAAAACTATGCACCTTTATATTCTGTAATTAGAGCTTGAGCATGCATTAATGAAACATCATTAAAGTATAATGTAACTGTCTGCAAAAATAATGTGCTTTCACTGCTTCGGGGGAAAGTACTGTAAGTTCATGTGAAGTTTAAATCAGCGATGCCTTTTATATTCAGGGGCATGTTTGATTATTGCTGCACTCTTTGCTTTAAAATGCAAAACAATCAGAGGTGAGATCAAGTTCAGGAAGCACTCTCCACTACAGCAGGAATGACTAATGACAGGCGTCGCACACGTGTGTTACAATGCAAAGTGAACTGCTTGTATATCTGCATTAAAATGGATAGCAATGATACAGCTTCTTATTTTAATCTTTATTTATTCATTTGACCATGAGACAAAGTGGAAACACAGAATGCTTTAGGAGCTATGGAGTGAAAGTTCCACAGATGAATCGCAGGTTAATCCTAAATATTTGTTGGACACATACAGGGAGCGTCAGCAGCTATGATTTTTTTGAAATATATGAATTTGGGTTACTTCTAGTATTAGAAAAAAAACACCGTGGCTTTGTGCATGTGTGTGGGTGTGAAACATGAAATGTGTTTACCACTGAGAAATGGGTGGCTCATTATGCGATTTCGAAGGAGCTTCCAGTGTAAAGTGACCTGAATGCCGGTGATGTCAGCCCCTCCGATTCATGAAACACATGAATAATTGAGGAAGAAGCAGGCTCAGTGCACCGGCGCTGGGCAGAGATGGAATGCAAAGTGAAAGCCATCTCTTTCCTCATTAGCTCCGTCTCTGTCTCTCACCCGCTCTCGCTCTAGCCTGCCTCGCACATTCTCTTCTATCTATTGTCAGCCTGCAGCCCTGAAATTCTGTGACCCAGCAGCAGCGATCGCAAGAGGAAGAGCCTCGCTTGGATACTAGGAGAGGCAATAAGCAGACAGATGATCCAATGGCTGAGAGAGCAGAGGAAGAAAAAGGGGGAACGGAAAAGTGCAGCTTGCTAAGAGAGAACGGGAGCTTATCAGCCCGTATCTGACAAAGGAGAGGCGAGCGCATGATAGAAAGAGAAGAACGAGGTCTGATATCCTGGCTTCGGTGGCTTCTCTCCATCTGTTGGGAACAAAATATGTTTCCTTTAGCTCGCTCTGCTGCGTCTGCTTCCTCCTTCTTTACCTCTCATCCTCCTGGCATGCTCCGGAACTCGTCCACCCTCCTCCCCTTTATCCCTCATCCCTCTTTCCTCTCCTCCCCACCCTTCATCCACCTCCTCTCTCCTTCTTCCTGTTCCTCATCTAAGGCTCCCGCTGCGTGAATGAAGCTGATTGAAAGGGGCTGAGCGCTGCGGAGTGGCTCCCTACATGGCTACAAGCAGGTTAGTTCTGGGAACAACTGCCTGCATTCAGACAGACTGACACGGAGCCGGCATAATGATGAGTTTCCCTGCTTGGATCAACACGTTCTATTTAGAAGGAAAATCCTAGGAGGATGAGAGCTGCATCTCAGACCACCAATGCGTCTTCTTTGGCAGGTGGTGTTAAGGGCAACGTAAGCTGGTTATTAGGAGATCAGAGCTGGCTGGGGAAGATCAGTGGCTCTAAGCCTGCTGAAGGAAATCACCCAGCCTCCTCCTTCCATTTTTTTTCTCTGTCTCTCTCACTCTCACCTTGTTTTTCTCCAGCTACCTTTTCTTTTGCACGGAGAGAGAAAAGAAGTGCAGTGTGCAGTTTGTGGGATGATCCACTGGGTGAACAGCTCATCACTGGGAGCTGCCTGCGAGGACATGGTGGTGTTTGAGTGTGTGACGGTGGCCAGCGAGGGCTGTCGCTGCCTTGAGGGCTGCTGTGAGGAGGTGCTGAGGGGCCGTGTCTTTCATCAGGGGTATGGTGGATTCTGTGATGCATGCGTTAGTGTCACTGTGCATATGCAGGGGGAAAAAGGGATGGGTGGGGTAGAATGGTTTTGGTTATGTAATCTGTGCATTTCACAGGTGCATTTAAATACCAAAGTGGTTTATTTTGTATTGTTTTGTAGATTGTGTGTGCGATGTCACTATTTGTATCAGTTTCGGCAAGACAAAGCGAGCTGTGACGTGCCTGGTGTGATTAGTGGGCATACATACTGTGCGTCCACGCGCATGCCCATGTTTACTTCTGCTCCTGTGTGCTCAATGTGCGCATTCCTGGGAGCGCATGTGCAGTGGTTGCTAGCGAGCGTGGTGCTCCTCATGGTCCTTTGGGAGCAAGCAGAGCTGAAGGACCAATGCCAGATGGGTATTTTCCAGGGTCAGCAAAACTGTGAAAACAAGTGGGGCCCATGGAAAGGCCCGGAACTCTGCTCTATTGTGAAGTTGAGCGTTTGGACAGCTTGAGCCGGTTGGATTTAGGGCTTTAGAGCTTATTTAAAGAAAAGACTGTAACAAAGTGGTGCAAACAGCGAGCTTGTTTCTCTTTCTTTTCTTTTCTTTTTTCTTTCACTATGAGCACAAGAACTTGACCTATTGTGAATGGCTGGCACGTCAAGATCCTGTGTGATTAACACCTTGAAGTCAGTTCTCTGGGGTTTTTTTTATGTAACTAGGCAAAACTTTAAAACTGGACAACAAAAATCTTGTTACTCATCTCGTTGTATCATCAAGTCTTAGCTCGACTCAGTCCAAGCTACTGCTCAGAACCAACAAAAGCACAGGAATAAGGCATCCTAGTCTCCATTTACTTCATGTACATTGCATTGAAACATTGCATTGACAACTGCAACTGCAGAAAAGACCTCTTCAGATCTCTTATCTGCTTAATGAAATAAAGAAATAGCCCGTAGGTGTCCACAAAATACGTTTTGAGTTTTCACTTGCATTTAAAAGAGTCTGAGCATTAAAAAAGTCTGCAATTATTCAACAATTAATGTAACAGTTTATCAGGTCTCTTGAATTAAAGCCGAGCCTCTGCGCTTCCCTTGGATCTCAGTTCATTTCAACTCCATTTGCTGGGATACAGAGGCGAAATCCAAACATTTCCGGGGCCAAGTTGTGTTTGTACCTTCAAGTTTTCTCAGATGCAATGTGAATAATCAATGTTTAAATGACAGCTGTTTGTTTGAAGACACAAACACTTGCTTAATCATGAAATGTACAATGACGGTGCCCAGATGGGTTGTGAGGTATTGTCTGTCACATCACCATCCTGCTGTATTTTCGGCTCAGACGGCTTCTCTGACTGCAGAACTTGAGTATATTTAGCCACACACATTGAATATTTAAGCCATCCTGTCCACTGTTGCTATAGCGATCTTCATTCAAAGTAGAGCTGTGTTTGAGCTTTGTAGTAGGCAATGCTTCAAGTGATATGTTTTTGGGGTTTTTTTTTAAACTGATAAATTTCTTGAAGTTCTCTCTGTGTGTATACTGTATATATGTCACTGAATATAAGTGTACACAGCAGCCTTCAGGCCACTTTATCATTGCCACCCTATGACCCAGTAGGGACTCTTGCCCTATTTTAGCTCCAATACAACCAATAGTGCATATAAGTTTGCAGTGTTTGTCATGTCTGTTACATACGGCATTTTCATATGACGTGATAACTGTAAGAGCCTTGTCTATTAATCTACTGCCGAACTCTGTGTTTGACATTAATCACACTACATACTAGCATCCAGTGATAATGCTGTGACAGGTCCTCGCTTTGTGTCTCAGTGTTGTGTTTCATGAGGGAGTGAAGAACAAAGCAGTTGCGACTGATGCTTTTGTCCACTCTTCTCCAGGCTAGCAAAGGTTGCATGTTCACTCTGTCCACACTTAGCCCGCTGGTTCAAAGAGCAAACTCTTGTGTGAATGACCGATTGGGTTCAGTCATTCATATGCTGATGACGGATTCAGTGTTTCCATTGTTTACTGCCGTGTATCTGGAAGGGAGAGGTGATTCGTGCATTCCTATTACTGAAAACAACAAGTGGGGGTCCCTGTACATGTTTTGCATGCGGGGACATTATAAGAGATGAGCCACGTCTTTTTTTGTTATCTCTTCTATTTGCTAGTTTTGGTTACCCCACCACATCTCTCAAACTTAACATGGATTCACGTGAATTATGCTCTTTAGGCAATCCTTATAGAAGCCATTATCTTTATGTATTGTCTATTTTTGTTTGGTGATGCTACATTGTAGCTACATTGTAGTATCCAAGCATTTGGACTTTTAGTATAATTAACCTTCATAGGACCAGATGGGAACTCCATCCAGTCTTGCAGCACTAGTCCAGACCTGCTAGTGTGAGAGTGAGAGTGACCAGCCTAGGATGTGACATGCAAAATAACACGACATGAACCCAGTACATGCCCATGCTATAGTATTTTTGGCCTATTTGTGCTATTTATTTTTTAATTAATTCAACAGGATGCTTGCATAAGATGTCGCAGGCACATAAATGCTAAAAACGGGTCATTTTTACATATTGCTAGGTGGTTGCCAGGCAACCTGATGGGGTAATACAAATTATTCACAAGGGGTTGTCATAGTGGGTAGCTCCCTATGTTGGATTTGGCAGATTTTTTAATGAAGCCATCAGGTGTCTGATGGTGTATAAATTAAGTTTTGTGGACATAAATAAAATGTCTTTATAATGAAATAAAAGGATGCAGGTGCATCAGTACTGAAAGCAGCTCATATAAGTTGCCCATTGCTAGGTGGTTCCTAGGCAACATGGTGATATCATAATATCTGATATGGAAAAGAACTTAAAGGAGCCTAAGATGCACCCGTGCGCCAGGTTTTATCGCTCAGCTCCTGGCGATGTAGGTGTTGGAGTTGGCGGACAAAGAAACAAACAAATGTGCAGACTGAGATTTTATGTCTTACAGTAAAATGCTCTGTTTGGATGCAAAGACACGAAAACAGTATGTTTTATCTGTATTATTTGCACAAAAATGTGTTTGTCTGTAGTTATGAGATCATTGAGAACACAGACACATGACAGAGTGTGGACTGTCTTGGTGCAGGTTTGGTTTGCCATGAGATTCCAGTTCTGTAGCTATTGTATTTTGATATATATTGTTAATACATCTATTTGATGTACCTGTGCTCTTCTAAGGTTTGGTACAGTGCGCTACTTGCACCTTTTCTGGTTGATATTTGTGTAATTGGTGACAGCTGTTCTGATTATAAGTCACCTGTCCCAGTCAAGGGGCACATGGTGCACAGGATGCTCATCTTAAATTGTATTTTTGTGCATCACTTGGTCTTACACACGTGGTTTCAGTCATGATTTATTTATGCTTTCACATGAATTGTTGAGAAAATACTAGAATTGGGTGAACTAGTTGGGAATTCACCATGTGTCACAGCCTATTACAATAAAACGTATGATGGTAATCTGTCTTAAATTTGTCATGGATCAAATACGATACATTAGTGAGGAACTAGTATATAAAAGGGTCTTGTATTTAATTTTATCTATATTTTTGTTCTGGAATTCAAACACACTGAAGAAGACCCAGCACATAGTACAGTTTTAAGGGCCAAATTTAAGTAAGAGGGTTTGCGTCCAACCCAGTAATAAAAAATAGAAATCTGCCCATCATGTCTTCCCAGAAGTCCCCAAAACACAAATGTTCTATCTGACCAAACATAAAAGACGTTCATTGAACACCTTTGTGCTTCATGTTGGTTTACACGTCCACCAGCAGCACGGAACACAACAGCCGCCCCCACCACTTACGGCCATGTGCCACAGTTTGTGCCATTCTCCATCCTCCTATCATCATGTGCAGTTGCCCACAGGGTTTCCCACAGTGTTTTGTAGCCCAGACAAGAATCTGCTTACATCATAAAAAATGTATAACCTTACAAAACCACCCATTCACCTTTAAAGAAAAGCAGCACAGGTGTCGTTCTGAATAACCAATGTCATAATTTCATTGTCTGTTCTGATTTTAATCTAGTATGTCATCCTTTATTCGGAAATTCAGCAGGTTATGGGTTGGGTGTTGCCTGTGCTAAAATCAGAGTATTTGCTTGATTGTCCCCCAACTTCCAGGTGTGTCGTATATGCACTTAACTACAAATCTTCTGGCTGAGACAGAGATCGTACTGCACGGTGCATATCAGATCAGCAAGCTGCAAACTTTAATAGCATGCATCTTGGCATGTACAACGCCAGAAGTTAATATGAAACGCCAAAAAGCACAAGAGGGAGCGTGAGAGGCAATAAAAATACTCATTGGAAAGCTAAACTGTAGCTCTGCACTAAAATCTCATGTGGTGGTCCTTTACTGTTGGCAGAAATTAATGTATACTTAAAATTCTAAATGTTTAACAATTAATGTCTTTTAAGGACAGCTTTCCCTTAAATGTATTCTTAATGGTGTCACTAAGGAATACACAATGTGCACTATACTTAAAATGATCATCGACTGAAAGAACTGAACTTTAGGTAATCATATGTATTGATGTCAGAGGCGTGCATTATTTATCTTAGTGAGTCAACAGATGTGAAGGCTCTGTGATGTCCTTGTCTTTTAAAATCAAGCAGCCATTGGTACAGCAGCATCTGACAGTCAGACAGAAGCTGTCATCACCGCTCTCTATGATTCAAGGCTCCAAGTCCCAAATGTAATGGTAGATCAGTAATTCATGACCACTAACAGCAGCCATCGACTGACGTAATGGCTTGCATAATGCCATGTCAAGTAACCAGGCCTGGCAGGCACACTGTCACACAGATCACTTACAGGGCCTTTTGTTAGCTTCTGTCATTAGGAGAAGAAGGCTCCTTACTCAGCCAGAGATGTTTGAGATAGTCTAGTTCTGGATCACAGAGCCTAGCAGATAGGAACCTTGTGCACAGTTAAGGTCTGGGACTGCATGCAAAACAGAAATAGTGAAATATCACAGTGAGGATCATTCAAATTTGATATTTTTTCTAAAGATTTCTTAATAACTATGTGGATGTAGCTTACGCCATTTCGTTTCGTCATTGCTGCTTTTGTTGTTGTTGTTGTTGTTTTTGAGTTCCCGTATTAGCTTGGCCATTATTAGCCATGTTAGCACATGGTGCTTCAAGCCTATTAAGCCTCAAGTGATGTAAGGCTGAGCAAACAGTGTACGTGCTGTGCTGCTGTCCACACTGACCTGTAGGTCAGCGCTGTCATGCAGAGCAGTTTGTCTTAATATTTGTTGTGAGGGTAAATCACATTGGAATGAATTCTCTTCTTTTTCTCTCTTTTTTTTGTTTGTTTCTTTGTTTTTTTTTAGCACTGCCAGTAACTCAAACAAGAGCACGCCCGCCTGCTCACCAGTCCTGCGTAAACGCTCGCGCTCTCCCACACCACAGAGCCAGGAGGGTGAGAACATGGTGGAGAAGGGTTCAGACCACTCCTCTGACAAGTCCCCCTCCACGCCTGAGCAGGTTGTCCAGAGAACGTACTCCGTGCAGTCGGCGCGAAGCGGGGGAAAGAACTCAAAGGTGAGTACACGGGAGATTCGCCTTTTTATCTTCTCGATGCATCATCTGGAATCTGATCAGATGGAAATACAATACGGACTGAAACACGGTGCACTTTCACTGGCATATTAAAAAAATTTTAAAAAACGGATAAAACAGAGGATCCAGCTCTCAGCATCGCTCAGCCCTTTTTGAGCTGTGTGTCCTTTCCACCCAAAACACTCAGAACTGCAGGAAGAGAGGCCCCCGTACACCTCGACAACACTTTGCGTCACACAGAGCTGCTTCAGTGGGACACCAGGTGTCAATATCACAGACAAAGATAAAGGTGCGACGGGCAGGATAAGGCCTAAGTGGAACACTTAGTAATAATCCTCAGTAATAAATTATTCATTGAGAATTAATTAAACTGTAGTAAAAAATTATTTCAGTGTGAAGGAATTATCATTGATTATGTTTGATAATTATAGTTATTATTAGTTTGTACACTAACTGATTTGACTGGGCGTCAATCATTATCAGGGACGCTGCTTATTTTAACCAATTATTAAACATTATTAATTATAATGTAATATAATGTGTTTGTTCAAAATAAGTAAGCTGTTTATTAGCTATCTATTCACCATTTAACAATGATCTTTAGCATAAAGTGTTACCTGCTTTGACAATATGTTGTCTTTAACCTCAAACCTAAGCATACACATAATTACAGTTGAGTGCATTTTTACGTTGTTGTTTCCACTTTGGCTCAAATACAGTAAGATGGTGGAGACGAATTTCAGGACTCTGGAGAAGATTTGGTTTTATAACGTGAACGCTTACTCAGCAAGAATATAATCGTGTAGGAAACAGACATAAATCAATAGGAGGGCACCAAAATGAGGTTAGCAACTACCTGCCATGCTTTGGATTGCCTCTGTGATTTTAGTCCTGATGTGTTGCATTACATTTTTTCATCTTCTAAATTAGTCCTCCTGACTCTCTGACAGTCGTGTTGATATTTTAACTCTTGTGATCCAGCTGTGTAACTGTGGCTGCACTAACACGTCAGTGTTGGCCCGGCTTTAGTTATTCTCTAGTGTAGTGATGCACGTGTTAGGATCGGTTATTGACTTGGTAGGTGCCTGATGATCTGTAACTATCACTCCACCCCTCCAAAACCAATCTGAACAGATAACACTATTCTCTCTATTCCTCCTGAACACACATTTTTTCACTAATTTTACAATAAAAGATTAAAGAATCAGTAAAGTTTTATATTGTACCTGTTTTAGCTTGCTAAACAACAAAATTAATCCAGGAAATGACTTACATTGACAAATGTAAAATGTAAACAATGGTTTCAAATCAGAGATTAGGATTTCTTGCGCTGAGCATGTTCTCTGTGTAGCTTTCAAGTGTTGCAGCGTTTTCTTTTTTGGATCTATCTGAGTTCTCATCAGCATTTCTCGTCACAAGCGAATTTAAATCTTTGAAAGTCAGGTATTCTCACAGAAGATGCAAGCCATCACACTCCATCTCCTTTTTTGCCTTTGCCTCATCCGTCTCCGCTGATCTCCGTTGGGTTTTTGAGATCGTTTTCATTTCTCCACATCACACTGTGCACGCCGTCTCTCTCTTCGCTGCTGCTGCTGCTGCTGCTGCTACATGCCATAATGATAATACATACCATCTGATAAAGACTGTTCAGCTCTTCTGTTGGTACTGTCAGCTGTTTCTTCTTGCAGTTTGTTTCGTTTTTGGGGTTTCATTTTTCTATCTGATTTTTTTGTTCTTTGTTCTTCTCCTGATTGCATGCTAGTCTCACAAGCGTCTTTCCAAAGTAAGCATTACTCTTTTTTTCTGTTCTTCTAATATTTCCGTGCCCACTTCCCCTCTGCAACACCTCCTGTCTTGTGAGCTGCGCTGTGAAAAATCCCCCCAAAAAACAACATTCCTGTTTTTCGAATGCTTCCCCCTGAAACCCGGCTTGCCCCCTTGTGCACACTGCAGCCGTTGCGATCCCCATCTGCACCCTTCATCACAGCAGATGGACGTTTTTTGCAATACCAATAACCCTACGCAACCTTACTCACTTCCTTTCCTTTTCCTCTTTCCTTCCTTTCCCTTTCTGGTGGTTTTATATGACATGAATTTCTACAGAAATGTCACATCAGGATTATTTGTTGTTGTTTTTTTCCTATTCAGATGTAGAGAAATTCACTAAATAGATAAATAAATATTGCAAATAATTGTCCAAATTCCTTCCTCACCTCCTCTTCCTGTTCCCTGCTTGGGCCTTTGTCCTGGAACTCTCTTTACAAACTTATCTCGCTATTACACTGCGGTAATGAGTGCTTTATATCTGTTATGCTGTGTACTGTAATTCCCTTGCTGTAGAAGGATGAACTCTTTAAAATACTGCCAGCATCCTAGTCCAGAGCAGCAGGACCGGATCTTTATTTAAGCAGCCTTTCTGTCATCACATGAAACAAATTTATCTTATTTTTTTTTTATATTTAATTAATAAATTTTTTTTTGCACCACAGGCCCCAAAATTCTCCAGACTGCGGTCACGTTTTGGCGCATCAGCTATACTGTAGCCCCATCATCTAGTTTGCTACTTGTCGCAGTGTTTTTCATGTCAGTCATTCAATTTATGGCTTGGCTATACAGTGACTCAGGCTATAGGATGCGATTAAAAAGCTAATTTTTTTTTTACCATAAATGAATAGAAAGACGCAAAAATGGGAGAGTGAGTCAGTAAATTGGAGGTCGGTGTGAAGAGAGCCCTCCTGATGCTCTGTTTGCTGCTGCGCAGTCACACAATCAGTTTAGTGCACACACATAGATCCTAATTGATCATATGACTCTCCTTTTATGTGCCACAGTTCGAACCCTCTCCACCCCCACCCTAACTCTTTTGCAATATCTCCCATATATATAGATATATATATAATATATGTGTATGTATACATATATACACGAGCCTCTGTGGCCTGCAGTGGTCACATGACCTCAGCAATGGCATTAGGTCCAAGCAACGTGAGCTCGATCGCCCCAACCCTAATGATGCACAAATCAAAGATGCATTTGGTAGAAGAAACGTATGCGCCGTGCCTCTATGCAAAACGGCATAAACGGCAGTCCTGATGTAATAATAATAATCAATCAGGCATCTAATGTAACATATCCAGCTAGATGGAGAGGCTAACCTAACCACTCAGTCAGCCCTCTGACGCTGTTACATCGGTATTGGCAGTGTTATTTCAGAGTTGTACTTGAGCCACAGGCGCTTACGATATCAGTGTATCCATTCCTGTCAGTGTTTACGTTGCTCATTGCTTTAGTTGACATTTTTGTTTCTCTTTAATTTTCTTTCAGTATGACAGGCTAAACCTGATTAAAGTAAGCATTTCTTCTTGTTTTCATTTGACCCATTCACAATCCCTTCTGCCTCCCATTGAGTCCCTTAGGCCTCCACTTACCCATCATATAGAGATGGATTTCTAGTTCCTGTCCCTCTTGTCCTTTCCAGTGCGCCCCCACCCTCTGACTCAATGCGAAAGGATCCTGATTTCATTCTGAAATGTTAAATAATCAGCCCGGCTTAATCAGAAGACTGATTCCACTGTAGTGATTGTCAGCACTGTAAATGACAAAATATTATTATTCGAGCCAATTCTTTTGCCCCGACACAAAACTATTTCTTTAAAACAATATGTCCTAAAATTTAAACCAAGAAATCTTCCCCTCCTCTTATGTAGTCACAGGAAGTCAAACACAGTGGCACATGCATACATGCACACCTTGTCCAGACAGTGGACTCTGAGTCATTTCTCTCTGTCACCTTCAGATCAGAGTAGCGCACATTGGCCCAGCTATCATCACAGCCTTGAGCCCGCTTCTGCAGCTAAATGCTAGCTGACGCTGCGCACACCAGAAAAGCAGCAAACCCTGTTGAACAGAAAACAAACAAACTAAATATTTCTGTGTTTTAAAATTACAGTTTTGCAATATTTAGGGCTTCATTCAGTCCATGATTTGTGTTTTGTGGCAATTTCTAAAGCTGCCAAGTCAAAGTGTAATACGAAACATATGACTCACTCTTCAGCTACACCGTCACAATCAACATCATCGACTTTTTTTTCTGTGTTCTTGCCAAAACTCAATCTGGATTATCCGCAAAGTCTGTTATTCACATCAGATTTAACTTACTGTGTCAGTTTGGGGTTTTTTTTGTTCTTTTATTAATATAATATTTCTTTGTCAATCATCCCTCTGCTGCCAGACACATGCTGTATGATGCACTTTCTCCTCTTTAGTCCCCGTCTTCTTCCCTCTTCTTTGTTCTCCCCTTTGAATGATCACCTGCATGTTCCCTCTGTGGGACTTTTTGCATTTAGACTGTTAGAGTTGAAAGCGTGTTTATGTGAATGGAATTGTGAATCTTATTAGGCCGCACCTCTGCTGCCCTCTGCTGCTGTAAAACCGCAACAGACGTGATTGTTTGTCTAAGAAGAGACCTCAAAAGAACAAATTATAGAAAATCACCAGTGACACGTTTCACACCCATTACAGCTCATTTAAATATCATCACTAAACTACAAAGGTGAATTAATTTTCACATTTTCTTTAAAAAATAAACTCCACGCAGGCAATGTGATGATTTTTGAAGACATATCGATGTACGTCTTGTTGTAAAGGTATTTTGAAATACAAACATAGTATATCCAGTCAGAATTAAATTACTTTCAGTTCCACCAACACAGGAAGCAGGTCTTCCTTGGAAGATTTGGGGAAAAGTCCTATATTTGATTGATAAGTAGACATGTCTGTCTGGGTGCTTACGTAAGTGGACTGGAAGATAATTTAACCCTCCATCGTTTCCATGTTCAGGATAGAGTACATTATTTAAATAGTGTGGGGAATTCTGCTGTTAAGAAATTGTTGTTTTACATCTGATGGATCTGGTTATTAAAAAGGTGATTGATCGTGTGTATCTGCATAAGCCTTCAAGCCTGCTGCACTGTTCACTAGTTCCACAGAGTTAAATGCTTTTCCTCTTTTTCTCTTTCCACAGAAGAGCCAAAGCTGGTACAACGTAAGTCACGCCTTCTTTATCTCCTTCTGTCTGTGTGTGTGTGTGTGTGTGCGCGTGTGTTTGTGTTTGTGTGCTGGGGTGTCTTCATGTCATGTTTGTGACACCTGAAAGTGTTGGTTTAGTTGCTAACACTGCTTAGGAGCTGAAAGGTCTGTTGTCCTTGACCTTGTTTACTGGAGCACTGAACCACTAGTGTGCGTTACTGGTCCTGCAGGAAGGGATTAGCAGGAGGCTTAAAATAGCAGCAAGTGGGCCTTTGATGCAGCAAGCAAGACAACAATCCTTCAGCACTGCAGTGCAAGATTTGACTAATATGCCCACATATTTGACTGGTATCACACAGTATAGAATCGACGCAGATTGTTGCAGTTCTGTGTTTTCACCACAAGGTGGTGTGCTAACACTATTTTCCTAACCATGGTTCTCTTTGTAGATCGCCACTGAACATCCACTTAACAAATATTTTAAACCCTTTTTTTTTTTAAACAAAAAGGTTGCCAGCTGTGTGGGTTTAAGTGGATTTAACCACTAATAAGTGAGAACATAGTTTCTACAGAAGGGTCTTTATTGGATTTTTCCCCCCCATTTTGTGCTCCTTTTATTTCTTCTGTTGGTTTATTTCCTTTCTTTTATTCCCTGTGTGTACACTCTGCCCCTCTCTCCCCAGCATGAAAGACAACACATCCTGAGAGTAAGCATGACTTGTATTTTTGTCTAGCCCTGATTATCTTTGACTTGTCTCTCTTGCTCTCAGACTGGTGGGATTTTTTGATATCCCTCCTGCCTGTTTCTCATTCCATTGCCTTCCCTCAGCACTCAGCGTTGCTACCGCCAGCAAGTGACACGCTGAAATAGAAAGCACTGTGCTGTCATGATAAAGCTCAAAACAAGATCTTCCATATTGTGTTTTCAACACAGTGTAGAAGAATCGTACAGCACAATTATTCTTTCGTAGCAGTAACAGTGTTCAAAGGGTTTGCATTTTACACGTGGACCTGTGAGCACAAGTGAATTTCTATTTCTGGCGTGCAACAGGTGGTAGCACACTGAGTTCCTCACTGTACTAAGCAGCTCAGTAAACCATCACAAGGGCTTCTGAATGCGCCATGGGAATGAAGCATGGTGCTTTAGGTTGTGGCACGTTTTCCTCCTGCCCAGCTCTCTTTCCTGCGTCCTGATAAGCACGGGCACTTGGTCTGGCATTAAAACAAGTAGAAACACAAGGCCCTAACTAAACATAGCTGAAACATGAAAAAGGATTCTGAAAGCTTTTCAATACTTCGCTAATGCACTCAGCTGTAATAAACCCATTTCATTTCCTCTACTGACCTACTATCTGGAACAGACCCGTAACAAGTGATAATCACTGCTGTAAGTGCCGTCCTGTGGTTCTCAAACTGTGGGGTGGGCCCCCTGGTGGAGAATAGAGGCACCACAGGGGAAGGAGCCACATTAACTTAAATTATTACAGTTTAAGCAGAGGAGGCAGACGCATGAGCGTTTCCTGATGCTATTATTATTAGTTTTATTTCAATAAAATTACCAGAAAATAGACATTATAGTTTGCAAACCACTGGACTGCACTGATAATCTCTCACAGATGTCACTGTCATACTTACAGATGATATACTGCCGGCTACCAGCACAGTGAACTTGTCGTGTACAAGATGGCAGGATAATCTGCCCTTACCTCCAGATTATGTTGCTGTCAACAAATCTCTGTAAAAGGCCAAACTTAACAGTGAAGCCACCCTGCTCATTAATTGCCACGTTTTCTTGTTCCTTTGTCTTGCAGATCTGCATTTTTGTCAGCGGAAGCACTGCGTGCCGTGTTTTTACCCTGAACACGGTCACAACTGTTTACATGCATGCTCCTTCGAGTCCCTTTGTACTACAAGCCTGCCGTCTGTATCAGTTCTGCAGCTGAAAACAGTCCACACATATACTGCATATAAATATATGCATTAGCTTACAGCACCCAGATGTTGAAAGGAAATTATTTAGTCTTTAAATAAGACTGAAATGTTTGGTGATGAGTAAATGCTATGGACACAAAAGACAAATCTACTGTGGCTTACAAGTTAAAAATAGTATTTTGTTTTGACATACAGAGAAGACTTGAGCCATCAAATTTAAATCAGCACATGTGATGCAGGGATGAAGCTTTCCAGCATTAACTCACATTAAGCACATCAAGCTAAGAGTTGCACCCAAACAAGCCAGTCAGTCTTTGTAGCTTCGTCAACTTCTTAAGAGTAAGAAGTTCACGTTGTTGTTATTTCGAAGTTGCGTTGGCTCAAGACTAAAACTACATAGAGTGTGTATGTGAGACAACTTCAACAGGATAGCTGGCCTCAGGTCTCCGAGCCTCAAACAGGGAGGAAAAGCCTGAAAATAAGAAATGTTTATGGAGTAATCCCTTAATATGAATATTCAGAATTGGCATTACAATGTTCTCTTCAAACCCCGCTGACAATTTGAATCGGGGTGAAATTCACCATCACAGCTGATTCATAATGGTGAATTGAATTAACTGCTCAGCATCGGGGCTACCTTCCTGACATCTTGTACACTAATCTTTACACACATGTGTTTTTACTAAAGCTCAATCAGCCGGAGAAACGTGTGTCTAACAGATCCTTTTTCAGTTCACTTGGTTCTGACACGTAGGTGTTGTAGCATTTATGCGCCTGCTTGTCAGACACTGTGTGCATGTGTGTGTGTGCACGTCTACGTGGCAGTAGCGATCGGCCACGACTTCGAAACTACAGTGACTAAACATCCACCTTTCCTAACGCGAGCCCGTACGAGGTAGGCGCGGTCACCTCACTTTCTTAGGAGCAGCATAACTGCGTTTTCTTATTCGCTTTGCATCTACACAAATGTGTGGCCTCCAGGAAGTTGGCAGGAAAAGAGAAAACAAGCAACAAACAGCAAGATAAGAGATATCTGGACAGTAGACAGTGCATGAGTTTAGTGCATGGAGACCAACTTTCCATAAAATGAACAACAGCGGTAGTAAAATAGAGAGTTTATTGTTAATAGGATAAACACACTCCTCCGGTACACAGCATAAAACCCCACCCAGGTTTGCAGTACCAGTCTCCTCCATCCCCTACTGTTTGTCCAGCATGTTAATAGTTAACCAGATCGATACACGCTGTGTGTTGGTAGTTCCACTTTATACCCCGTTCGTCCTAGGCGTCACTGTGCCGCCTGAACTCTGCATGCAAAGTCACAGTCAAGTCAATGAACTCTTTCTTTCCTTAAGCTATAAAGCTACAAAATCGACACGAATACACGGAAATACCACAAGTACGGGATGAACCTTCATTAAGTTTCATGCTCATGATGTAAAGGCATGTTTTCCAAGAAGCCTGTGATATTTTTCTTTCTGCTTCCTCAACTTACGCAAAGATGGGACTCGTGGCTGGATTCCAGTGCCCAAATATGACTTATAAATTTGCTTAGAGCAATGAAAATCCAAGCCACAGTTACACTTGTTTTGTGTTTTGTTTTTTTTTCTCTCTGTTTGTTTTTTGTTTTGCTCACCAGTCAGACCTCCATAACTGCGCCCACGTTTTTGAGCGCCGAAGCATTTTTTTTTGTTAAGAAAATCTATCGATTTTAAGTGCTGCTGAAGTAGAAGCTCTCCATCCTTCTCGCCCACTGAAAGTAGCAGAGGGGGATCAGGTGTCAGGAGTGCATGAATGACCTCAATACCAAGGCAGGAAGGAACCACTCCATACTTGCAGTTTCTTGAAATCGCCGGCGTTCAGCACGTTCAGTACTCGTACTTTGGATTCCAGCGGCCTTTCATTCATAAAATAAACGTTAAAAGCCCAAGAGCAAAGAATTATCGAGCGCGTATTTATTCATTCTCCTCGCTCTGCTATTTAAACCCTGGCTTGCGACCCGGTGCAGTTCCTTTCAAGATTGATGGTGTTGTTTTGCAGCCAGAGGTAACTGGAGGTTATGCTCACATCTGTTCTCTATAACTCAATCACTCGCTCAGACTGTAAGACGGACTCAACACATACTTTGGCTTTTTTTCCCTTTATTCAGTCCTACTTTTTTCCCCTACAGCTACATCTTTGTTTATATTAATCCTCCAGTCTGCAGAGTAAACTCGCCTCATTCTTTGCTGGTCATAAACAGAGTAATTATCAGGCACTCAGACCTGGACAGCAATACACACACACACACACACACACACACTCATGCTCTGCTTGCACACTTACGAGGAGGAGTAAGCAGAAAAAAGGAAAAGGCTACTGGCGTGATAATAAACGACTTGTTGGCTGGGGTTACTAGAGGGCAACGGCCGTAACTCCTCTCCCTGTCTGCGTGAAAGGAAGCGAGAGAGAGGCACAGAAAGACAGAGTGAGACAGGAATCATGTGGCTGGAGTGCGTTGTGTCCACTGCTCAGTGTTGAAAGGGAGCAGCACCCAAGAGGAGGAGGGGAGCGCGGATACTACAGCTTCAAACTGCTGCACACATTGTCTGGCTTCTCTTATTTTCCCAACTTTTCTCGAACTGACAAGTCAAGTCGGCTGTGAGACGAGCCCACTGGGGCGCATTTTTGGAAAACTTGTTTCCATCCAGGCAGCAAAAAGGATCTGGCGCCCTGAATATGGAACTGGATGAGGACTGTACGCTGTCTGACTGGGAGGCCATGCTGGAGCTGGATGAGGCGTTGGCATTGTGGGTTCTGCAGGGTCCAGCTAGAGGGGAATGGGGTTGGGAGTGGGGCTGGGCTGCCTCAGACCTTCAAGACCCCGAGTGGGACAGTGAGGAGATTCCTGCTGTAAGTCGACCCCAGCTCGTAAGCTGAAAACATCACGGGGAGAAGCGTTGAAAAATGAAAATGTAACCTTGAAGCGGCAAAACAGAGGATCGCCCAGAGGGCTTTTTTAGGGAACTTTGTGTGCTGTGCATGCTGCTGTGAGCGTAGTTCTGTGGTAAATCCCCACCAATAATTCAAACAAGTGGTTTGGCTGTGAGTCTTTGCTATTTGAAATCTTCTTGAGCTCACATAGGCCTGTTGTTTGGCATGATTGTCCAGTTACTATGTGAGTGATTTCATTTGTCAACAGCGGAGGTTGTTTCTAGGGTTGTTTTAAAAAATGGAAACATGATGATGTCTGCAGAGAACGGCATGATTTTTTTTAAGAACACTTTCAGTTTTTTGGCTTTAGACTTCTCCCTTGAGCCTCGATCAAAAGGAATATGTATTTTCTTTTCTTTCTGCTTAACTCTTGTTGCTGTTATGTTTTCCTGAAGTTTTCCTGTTGAAGGAAAGCATCTGGCACGGACAGTGAGAGCCTTCCCTCTGGTACACATTTGGAGATATATCACAGGCTAATCTAGTCAGCTGAAGCCAAGCATAAAGAAAAATACTGGTCATATGAAACAGAATATGCTTCCCGTTTGATCCTAATAAGCCAACACTGTCTGCTTGTTTACACTTGAGATTTCATCGATGATCCAACAAAAGCCTCACTGTCAGAAATATGTCGCCCTGTAATGCAAATAGGATATCCTGACTCATAAATACCAGTCATGGCAGCATGTGTTTTGAATGATTTGCACTGGGCTGATTCTTTCCTTGTATTGCGCTTTAAATCGGTTATGATGCGTCCTTTCAGATATCTCGGGCTACGTACCTCTGCTTGCCGTACTCTGTATTTCCATTTGCAGTAACTGTGAAAATCCCCCACAGGATGAAAGTCACGGCATGATTAAAGTAAAGCGGACATACCGATCAAACCTGTGGGTGGTTTTAACAAGGTTATCTCACATGCTCGTGGAAACAAGTAACCCAGGCTGTGTGACAGAGGCAACACTTGTGAACAGAGCATGAGGATGCGAGTGTGTGTTTGTTTGTGTGTGTGTGGTTTCTGACTCTGCCTGTCACTGCAGGTGCTGAGCCCGACATACAAGCAGCGCAATGAGGACTTTAGGAAACTCTTCAAGCAGCTCCCTGACACAGAGAGACTCATTGTGGGTGAGTGTACACACTGAGGCCATCTGAGTACTGGCAGGGTGCAGCCAGCTTGGTAGTAATTAGAAAATGATTAATCCTTCCGGAGCAGACAAGTACGGGATATTCCCACCGGCTGACATCATGGCATGACTGTAAATATGTGTCGATTTTTGTCACTGAGTAAAATAAATCCCACGGTCTTCAGAGGCCTTAGTGTCATCGTTTGAGGAGACCTTTTCCTTTTCGGGCACTCATGTGAACACGTAATGTGAACACAAGTTTCGCTCATTTGTTGTTGAGAGTTTCTCAGTGTTCCTATGAGTACAGTCATTGTTGTAAATGCTTCCGACTAAATCAAACTGCATGTGAACTTGACTCGAACTTGCTGAAATGGTCAGTTTTGTGTCCTA
Organism: Diplotaxodon limnothrissa; assembly: GCF_057381915.1. Lineage (NCBI taxonomy): Eukaryota > Metazoa > Chordata > Actinopteri > Cichliformes > Cichlidae > Diplotaxodon > Diplotaxodon limnothrissa. Next base: position 17,412,833 of record NC_140609.1, on the reverse strand, counting down.
TTTGTTGTTGTTGTTTCTGTGCTACATGGTGCAGTTCCTGTGCCGTCTTTTTTCTCATTTTCCATCATGTCTGATTTCATGACTCATCCATGTTGCAGACTACTCCTGTGCTCTTCAGCGGGACATCCTCCTGCAGGGACGACTCTACCTCTCTGAGAACTGGATCTGTTTCTATAGCAACATCTTCCGCTGGGAAACGCTGGTATTGCTGCACTTCTGTGCATTCTTTCTGGCAGTATTGGGTGTGTGTGTGTAAGTAATGGTGTACATTTGTGTGTTTGTTTAAAGCTCACGGTGCGGCTAAAGGACATCTGCTCAATGACAAAGGAGAAGACCGCCCGGCTCATTCCCAATGCCATCCAGGTCTGCACGGACACTGAGAAGGTAAGGGATACGCAAGACTTTGTTTTCAGTGTGTACATGTCAGTGTTTATTGATGATGTGGCTGCTGATAGAAGCACAAAGATGAAGTGTGAAGTTTACAGAGCTGTGCTCTCTGCTCAGATTCAGCCAAATACTGCCAAACTGATCAGACAGCTACAAATGGATGATGAGATAAAGCACCCCGGGAGTGCAAACCAAGAGTTTCTTAAGGAAAAACAACAGGATATTCTTCTATGGCCCAGTCAGTCATCTGATCTCAGTGAAACAGAGGCGTTTTTTTAGTTATTAAATGCAAAACTGCAAGCAAATGACACAAGCAAACAAGCTGCAAATTAAAGAGGTTTCAGTAACTTTCTAGTCCCTGTACTTTCTTGGGAAAAAAAATCTGAATTGAAGCTGAAAGTCTGCATTAGAATCACACATTAAATGTTTGATTTACAGCCCACTGTGGGGTGGTGGTGTGCAGAAGCAAAACTACAAAATTGCGTCTTTTTCCTCAAACATTATGGAGGGCACCCGTAAATGTGTCAGAAATATGTGCTTTAGTTTTTATTTTCATTTATTTCAACTAATTTACAAAATTATTTCTCCCTTTCATTTTGTATTTTGTTACTTTTTAGTTCCCACTTATTTAATCTCCCAGAACTGACTCTCTTCCCTTTTTTTCTATTTGCATGTCTTTGTACATGATGCAAATTCCTTTATTTATGGTGTTATTTTAGTTCCATGTCGGCTAATACGAGATCGCGTTTTATTCTCTGCAGCACTTCTTCACCTCGTTCGGAGCCAGGGACAGGACGTACATGATGATGTTTAGACTGTGGCAGAATGCGCTGCTCGACAAGGTCAGCAAATCCAATTTGTGACTTTATGCTTTGGTCTATATTTTTTTTCTTTTGCCACACATGGGATGACAACAACAAATTGCTGCATGGTTCCCTCCTCACTCTCTTCGTTCCTTATAACTGGTTTGTTGATCTTCTGCAGCCTCTGTGCCCCAAAGAGCTCTGGCACTTTGTTCATCAGTGCTATGGCAACGAGCTCGGCCTGACCAGTGACGACGAGGACTACGTTCCTCCCGATGATGACTTTAACACCATGGGGTATGTCTGGCTATGGTGCTGCATCAGTTACTATGGCTACCACTATAAATATTGTCATTTGGTTGCCTAATTTCCCAAATTAGAAAATAATTATTCCGGCCAACATGAGCCAGAGCCAGTAAATACTGAGTATTTTCTGTGCCGATGTACTATTAATACAGTTACGGTTTGAATGCTTTTATTCTACAATGCACTCACAGTGAAGGCTAAAGGCTTTGTTGCGAACATGTCTACATACACATAAGAGACAGTTTGCCTCAAAATCAAGTTTACATGTTTCTCCCCTAGTGCTAGTTATCGATCTCGATCTTTTTGTGTTGAGCTCATCAGTTTTGGGTGGAGGTGTCTGTGTTCCTTATGACATAATGTAAATAAATGGCACTTGGCTCACTGTGCTCAGAAGAGCCAAAAAATGTATTTGAACAAGTCGTTCATTCGAGAACTCATGACCTACCTCTGCAACATAGAAGCACATGAACCCGTGACGGTGTGACATGACACAAACATGTGACATAATATAAACATACAGAAACAATAGCACTCCCCTCATGTTAGCTAGTTCCTTTGATTGGCCAGCGTGAAAAACATTCCTACATAAAACCACAAACCATGCTGCCTTTGCAGTGGTTGATTCATAGACAGTGACAAGGTCATGCTCGCAATCAGTAGCCATCTGGGTGTGTCAAGTTGACAATAAAATGTCAATAAAAAGGACTCACTCTGCTATCAGTTTGTGATTGAACGGGGTCAAGTCAGCAGCCTCTGATAACACGGGAATTACCTGTGACAGATAAGCAGAAATTAGAAATCTCTTGCCATCTGTTGTAAATCCATTGCTGTCTACAATCAGAGAAATTCACATTTACTGCTTACATCCAGACTACAGGCAGAAACTCATATATTTGTAACTTAGCTATTCTATTATCGCAGACGTCTCTACAGCTGCAGTAAAGTCTGGGGCTGTCACGTTTCTCCATTGCCTTCAGGTTCAGTGAGGAGATTCCCAATGAGGAGAATGAGATCAACAATGATAACTTGTCCAAGAACAACGTAGAAGCCAAGCCTGAAGGGAGCCCTCCTCCTGTACAAAAGAAGCTCATCCCAAACAGCACCATCCCCACCCCTGGCAACCACGATACCATCACAGTAAGTTGTTGCAGTTATGCTCTATACTCTGTTTTTAACCACGTAAAGCCTAAAACATGAAATCATTGGCAGACAATTCCTTTCTATTTTTTTATTTCAGTGTTTATTCTACCTTTTGACATTTTTCACGTTTTTAAAAAGGAAATAACATTTTACTTTGCATATAAGAGTTTTAATTTATATCATTATTGCTCCATTCAGTATTTTTGTGCAGTTTTTTCAGGTTTTTCAGTATTTAAAAAAAACAAATCACAAAAATTTTAATCAAATCACATGCAAACCTCAGAATCTCTGAATAACTTCACCATATTGTTTTTCCGCAGTTTGACCTCCCAGCTGAGGAATATGCAGACTGCCTGCCAGATGGTGATCTGCTGGCTGTCCCTCTGGTGGTGGAGGAAAAGAATGAGACCAGTGGGCCTGCTGGTCCTGTCCCATCACCGTCACTGGACTTCAATGACAATGAAGACATCCCCACTGAGCTCAGTGATTCTTCAGAAACACACGACGAGGGTAATTGCAGAGAGCGGACGGTCTTTGCTAACAGGACGACTATTCATATAATTTAAAACCAGAACATAAGAAATGTATTTTCTTTATTTGTTATGTGTGTTTCTTTGCCACGTAGGAGAGGTACAAGCCTTCCATGAGGATCTCAATGGCAGGCAGCATATCAATGAGATCTACAAGTTCAGTGTGGACAAGCTGTATGACATCCTTTTCACGGAGTCTCAGTTCATGAGTGATTTCATGGAGCAGAGGCGATTCTCAGGTCGGTACGCCTGATGTTCCTGCACGTGATTCAGTCGAGTCACGTCTGAGCTCCTTGGAAAGAGTGCAAGCTAAAAAGACAGGCTTTATTCAATTCGAACATTTGCTTTTCAGATATAGTGTACCATCCATGGAAGAAGGAGGAAGATGGGAACCAGACCAGAGAAATCATGTACACCATCTCTCTGTCCAACCCCCTGGCTCCCAAAACAGCCACAGTCACTGAGACACAGGTAGTCATGTCAAGTAGAAACATGTTTAATTATTTAAGCTCTGCTGTGCTTTATGAGACACTTAAACTACATTTTGTTGATTGTATCAGACTCTATACAAAGCCAGTCAGGAGAGTGAGTGTTACATCATTGATGCTGAGGTCATCACACACGACGTCCCCTATCATGACTACTTCTACACTCTCAACCGCTACATGCTCACGAGGGTGGCCAAGAACAAGTGTCGGTTACGGTGAGTCATAAGACTTCGTGACATAATTATTTTTGGACCATCTTTCCCCGTGTTTAAATTATTTTTAAGTGTTTCTTTTCATGGTTTATCTCAATTTATTTACCATTTTATTGCAAAGACAGAACCTGTGTATGAATACAGTCATCCTCTTCTCCTAGGATATCAACAGAGCTGCGTTACAGGAAACAGCCATGGGGGCTGGTAAAAGGCTTCATAGAGAAGAACTTCTGGAGTGGGCTTGAAGAAAACTTCCGCCATCTTGGTAAACTCCATGGTTGTTTGGTTGGCTGTTTCGATTGGTCACATCAGTCATGTGGTTTTCTTAACAAGAAGACTCAGAGAGCGCAACTCGAAGAGCAAGGGCTAAACTAAAACCTTTATTTATGATGCTTTTATTACAACATGCTGACGTCAGCTTGTTTTTATTAGAATATGATGACATCAGCCTGTTATGGCGTCACTGTGAGCTCGTAGAGCATCGTATTTTTTCAAAAAAGGGGGTGTTATGCTCGATATGATCTTGGGCGCTAACAATGAAGGTCAAACTCAAATGCTCAGCCAACATGGTACCCGTCCTCCAAGGCCTGGTATATTGTTGTGAACTCCATAAAAATTGTGGGTAATATAGTTTTTTTTTACTGATTTTAACATTTGATGTGATCTTGACCCTAGTTATACCTTAATTAAATCAGCTGAAGCTGTTATTGGTATCTACCATCACACAAAACTTTCACAATGATATCTTTGGACACTGGACTGCAGCAAACAGACAAACAGACAGACAAAGAAATGGAACCGATTACATACTCCCCCCATTCAAGGGGAGAAATAATGGCAACGATAGACTTAATCTAATCATTGCTTAATGCTTAAAGAGAGAACAAGAGCATGTGGATGTTTTCAACAAGCTGAAAGTGCATGGGTGTTATATATATTTATATGTAACAGGTGTGTTTTTCCTCTCTCAGAGTTGGAGCTGTCCAAGCTGGAGGAGATACTCATGGAGACTCACCAGCTGTCTCCAAAGGCAAAAGTGGTGAAGAACTCCACGGTGAGGCGCAAGAAGAGGCCGCTTCCCCACATGCGCAGCCAGCATCTGGATGAGGCCCTCAGCCCCGTTACCACGCCGACAGATGAGGAAGTGATCCAGAGGATCAAACACGTGGCCGGCTCCACGCAAACGAGACACCAGAGTCCAGAACACCTGCCCGGAGGCTTCGCTCTGTACAGCGTCTCCAAACTGCTGCTCATCATCAGCTTTGTGTAAGCAGCTCATCAGAGCACGCACGTGCACACGTCATTCCTGTGAGGATGGCTGCACAGTTGTCCATCAGGATGTAAATGTACATTTGACACATGCTGACATGACTTATTTTAATTTCCTTAGAAATATGTCATTATTGTTCTTTTGAGTGTAACTCCTTTCTCCTCTTCTTTCATTGCCATCCATAGGATCTGTCTCAGGTACACATATATGTTCTCTGATATATAGACAGATTACAAATTATAGAAAAACTAACAAACTGTCTTAGTAAGGTACTGGGCCACTATATGTCGGCCGATTGGCTTTAGCGTTCCTTAGCAAGTTTGCTCTTTTATTTAATGTCTCAATGTCGGTGGAGAGTGACTGACTGACTGATGCACAGTCCAAAGTTTCCTGTAGGCGTTCAGTGATGTTGAACTCTCATTACTCTAAAAACAGCTTTGTTCCCACGTGTGTGTATCAAACTATTTAGCGACGCCCTCGTGTCCTTTATCCTGGCAGAGAGGATAAAGTTTGCAAGTAGATCCAAACTATGTGAGCAAAATGCCCCCAAAGCATAACAGAGATTCATTTAATCATTACATTTGTCATCCGTCTGTATTCAGTATTTATTGAAAACCATCCCACAGTCAAAGTGTACTTTCAGTATACATCAGAGTGCTCATACCAGCTCATTAGAGGCATTATGAATGATTTCAAAGTGAAGCTGAGCCCTCGTTTGTTGACTCTCTTTCTTCATTTCTGTCTCTTTGCCCTCCTCCAGCCTGGTCCTGCTTGTGTTCCTCAACATGATGCTTTTCTACAAACTGTGGATGCTGGAGTACTCTGCGCAGTCCTTAACAACCTGGCAAGGTCTGCGGTTTCATGAAAGGTAAACACACCCCAACAGATCCATGTGTACACACGGTTTAGTGCACTGTTTTTTTCATTACTCTTTACACAGAACTTTCTGTTAAACACATTAAAGATACCCAAACACTGTAATACAATTCCAGACAGGCACACACATCCGTAAAGTAAACTGCATCCATATTGCCTTGAACAGGAAATCTCCACGCTTGCTTACTGATTGTTAGCAGTCCCTTAAAATGGAAATAATGCTTCAGTGCCTGCACCCTTAGGTTGCTGTGTGTGTTTATCTGTGTGTGTGTTTTTCCAAGTAAACTGCCTCAGACGCAGATGGAGTGGGCCCAACTCCTGGAGGCACAGCAGCGGTACCACGATGCTGAGCTGCAAAAGTGGAGGGAGATTATCAAGTCATCCGTAGTGCTGCTGGACCAGGTATAGAAAAAGTTTCTTTTTTTACAGCAGATAGTAAATAATAATATAATTAACATTATTTAAATTAAATAAGATAAATAATAATTCTGAAAATGTAGTTTTACTTTTATTTATGTGTTTCAATATTTTTAATAGTTTCATTTTTAATATTAGTGTAATTTTAATATTATTTCTGCCAGAAGAGATTGTACGTGTTCTCATAAATACATTCAACTCTGACCAAAGCTTACATTTGCTAACTAGCTTGATTTTCATTTATGCTATTGCGACCAAAAGTTTGAATAACTTTTTCGCCTGTTATTAAAATGGAGAAAATACTATTTAACATGTGTTCCTGTTGTTTTGCTTCTTCAGATGAAAGACTCTTTATTGAACCTCCAGAGAGGCATTGGTTTAAGGGACTACCCCTCTGAGACTGAGGAGAAACGCAGTCGCTATCACTGACACACTACCATCAGGCCATGAGGGCATGCTGTGCAATACGGGACCTGTTTTCTTTTTGAACCAGTATGCCGTCAGCGGCAAGACAGAGAGAGAACAGAGAGGGGTGGTGGGACCAATAGTGAGCGGATCCATGGACATAAAGAGAGGAACAGTCATCTCTAGCGTATGGAAGTTAAAACCACCCCCAGAGGACGAAACCACGGACAGAAAGGGTCCCGATCACACACAGGAATCGAGCTATCCCCAACAAGAGGAGGTGCAAGACTTGCTTCCTCTAAACACCTTGGGGATAACCGTTTCCTTCTACTCTCTTTATTTCCAAGTGCATCCTACTGTAAGCCATGTGAGCCAGGAGCGTGGCGGAGAGAGCGAAGGAAAACTACTGCATGCATTTAGACAACCTATCTCCCCTCAGTCAGTGTTAATGTGGTCCAGTTCCAGTCTATGTGTGTCTGAAAAAGAACAGAAGAAGAGGAGAGATTGAGTCAAAGAAAAGGGGAGGGGGATCCTTTTGAGTCTTAACGGCTTTCTACACTCTCCGACTGTTCCAAATCAATCGTACCCTAGAGGTCCTCGCTGCAGCGTCCCTTCAGTAAACCTCCAGGTGATCAGAGGACAGGTTCACTCCACGAGAAAAGACGTATTGTAGCTGGGAGATCAGCTTCACTGATCAGCCCTTATTGCCTTGTTTGAGCCTGGACTGTGTGGTTTCTGTCCGGGCTGGTTCCCTGACATACCGATAAGTAGAGCGTAAGATTGATAAGATGCGATTCGCAGGCTCGGTTTCTCCCGTCACAGTGTTACCTACCTTATGTCGCATTATTTCTCATCCTTCTGATGAAGTCGAATGTATTAGTCTGGGGGAAAAAAGAAAAAAAAAGGCTGGACTTTGATCACAACTTGATAAACTTTGAAACGGGGACGCTGCAGCTAGACCGACCAGTAGGGAGTCCTGTGTTCTTACATGTTTTATTACTAAACTGTGATTATATCTCTTTAAAAATGTTTCAGATTGGAAAGAGGTCATGAATATATTTGAAATATATAAGAATATTTCATTATTATATAATATATATACATATATATATATTTAAAAATATATAAAAAACATTACCTATATTTATTGTTAATTTATGTACATACAGAAATGATCAGAGCTCTAGACCAGTTAAAGAATTTCTAACAAAAAGTGTTTTCTTCTAAAGATGCATGCCAGATATGTCTGTGACATGTCCAGTGTGCAAGTATGATTCTTCATTCGCGCGATTATGTTCGCGCACGTGAGCGTGTGTGTGTGTGTGTGTGTGTGTGTGTGTGTGTGTGTGTGTGCAGGAATTTTTACCATTCCACATGTCTATGTTTCTTTTCTGGCTCTTCCAGCTGGACTGCCTTCTTTTCTTTTTTTAATGCTGATGTGTTTGGATGCTGCCTTGCATTTGTCCCACCAGGGTGCAGCTGCACATTTGAAGAGTTTTGTTCCAAAATGATGTATCAGACAGCTGGAAACAGCCACGATCGATTGGTTAGGTAGTGTCACATGCACATTTGGCTAAGAAGCTAAACGATGCCTGGCTCGACCGCAGGAGGAAACACAAACCCCTTTGAGGTTGTGTCAGTAAGAGCATCTCGCTTAAAATCAAAAATAACCGGAGCTACCTGCTGTGACAACCCTTTCTAAATAAGGGCAGGAAAAAAAAAGTAAAAATATATATTTTTTGCAGTTTGCAAAAATGAAATGGATACATGCTATTTTGGAAATGAACCCTTCGTGCCCCCTGTGAGCAACTCTTCTGTTCATTTCACCACATTAGCTGCCGCTGTTTGCTAAACAGGAAGAGGTTTTGGCATTTTAGGAAATCTGCACATTTGCTGTAAGGTTGGATGATATGATCAGATGCTACTGTCACGTGTGTAAACTAAGTAAGTAAATAAGAAACAAAAAGAAATTAAGCCTGACAGTTTTTGTTCATTCTTTGTAAGTTTAGATCTACCTTCATATTTGGCATCTTGGTAGGATCTTTTCATCTTACTCTCAGTAAAAAAATAAATAAAAAGTGAGAGCATAAGCACATTCCTCAAAATCGAAACCTCTTCCTTTAAAAATACCTGCGTTAACTCAAAATGTACTCTACCTTTCCCCGTTTCAAGTGTCTGTCTTGGATGCAGTGAAAGCATGAGAATTAACTTTATGCAACTAAATTGAACCAAAAGAAAGTAGAAATGTACTTTCACAGAGGACGTATTGTTTTAAATTAAGTATTTATCATGTATGTTATATATATATATATATATATACATACATACATACATACATACATACATACATACATACATACATACATACATACATACACAGGTGTTAGTATGGTGGTTTACTCACTCACCTAACAACATCCCCAGGTTTGATCCCAGAATGATGCACAAATCCCTATTTGGGGTTGCATCAGGAACGGCACCCGGTGTAAAAAAAAAAAAAATAATAATAATTTTATCTGCTGAATCAAACACACGGATCTGCCCGCTATGGCAACCCCCTTGTGAATAAGGGAGCAGCTGAAAGCAGCTATATAAAAAGTAGTGTTACGTTTGCTGAGGCCTCTCCCCGAACTTAGCCTGGCACACCTTCTCGTCCGTTTTCCGGAGCAAAGATTGGACGAGCGATCAGTATGAGGGCAAGCAGATAACTTTACTGTGGCGTGTTCTCGACCGACATATTGAGCGCGTTCCATTTGAAGAAGGCACAGTGACGATAACGCACAGAAACCTTAAGACGTGAATGTGAGCGATTTTGAGATGTTTTCTGTTTTATAGAAATCACCTTCACAATCTCGAAGGCACTGAAAGATTATAGTGAAGTTATGCTTTGTGTGTATGACGGTGCGAATACATGGAAATGTAACTGAAATGCTTTAAGAGTTTGTTTTCAAGTGTAGTGAGTAGATTTTTTCTTCTTCGTTTTCAGATGCTTCTGTAGTAAATGCTTGATTGAGATGGTTTTACTGACACGTTTTCACCGTCGCGGCTGAGTGAAGCAGTTAATGTCACCTCAGTCCAAGTCAGACGCTCGATCGGGCTTTTGAGGAAGCTGTTGCGACAGCAAACTTAAGTTTTATTTCACAAATCTGAACAGTTATGCAAATTTACTTCTTGTTTTTCTTTTTCTTCAGAACTGTTTCTCATTTTTACCAGCAAATTAAACAAATTAAGTTTCATTCTATAGCAATCAACACTTCTTTTTTTTTCTGTCCATTTGCTTTCACTCTTTCTCTCCTAGCATGCACTCACACAGTTAATCTGTGTTAATCGAATGATTGTATGGTTGCTATCGCTGCACAACTGTGGAACCAAGGTGACCTGGGAGATTTTGTCACTGACAGCAGATGGAGTTTCTGTACGTGCTTTGTTAACTGTATCCATTGGGCATTCGCCTAGAGGCAACAGAGCTACCCTTGCAACACAGTGCTGACTAACAGCCTTGGTTAACACACAGTAGGAATCACACGCAACCTCCTGAAAACGACCACTGATTAAAACTCTTCTTCGAGTGTGTCTTGATAAAACATGTACTGTGTAGTTCTGTTCAAAGAGAATTCTGCTGTATGTTTTTTTTAAAGGTTTTGATCTCTAGACTTTTAGTGAAATTTCTACATGAGATGAATATGCTGTATGTATATGTTGTGTATATCTGCAGTGTGCACACACGCACACTGTCAAAAGAATCCGACCTGCGCTGCGCGTAGGTTTTGACTTGCTGATGACTTTTGCCTCATAGAGATGGGAGATAAAAGTGGCTTTCTGGTTCATGTGAAGTAGAGGTTGGAAGTTTGAATAAAGAAAAAATACTAAAACAGATGCTGCTGCTATTTTTGGTGTGGTTACTTTTGAGTTTCACAAATGCAGTAATGAGTGAGAAGAAAATTAACATTCATGAAAATCTGGAACTGAATCACAAAAACGGATCCTTAGCAGATTTGAGAATGAGGTAAATACAACCTCATTCTAAGACAAACAGCAACACGTGAGCTCTTACTGTCAGGATATGTTGTGTTAGGACCCAAGATGGAGAGGTTAACAAAAGGCATTATTGGATTGATGGAAATCTATATAAGGCCAAACACAAAACGATGCAAAACAAGTGCAAACTATTTCAATTCACAAGGGACCAGGGATCAGAATGACGCTAGAGAACTGAACTACACTCTGACAACAGAAAGAAAGTGTATAAATACACAGCGGGGAGATTAGAGCAGAGAAGAAACACCTGGGACACAGTACCAAGACACAGGTGGACAGGAAGTAACTGATGAGAGGGAGGAAAACTGAACACAATGCCCACGAGACTAAGGATTAGCAAACTAAAACAGGGAACATAAATAGAGAGTCAGGGACTATGGAATGTGAACCTGACATGAACATATAAACTACAGGGAGTGCAGAATTATTAGGCAAATGAGTATTTTGTCCACATCATCCTCTTCATGCATGTTGTCTTACTCCAAGCTGTATAGGCTCGAAAGCCTACTACCAATTAAGCATATTAGGTGATGTGCATCTCTGTAATGAGAAGGGGTGTGGTCTAATGACATCAACACCCTATATCAGGTGTGCATAATTATTAGGCAACGTCCTTTCCTTTGGCAAAATGGGTCAAAAGAAGGACTTGACGGGCTCAGAAAAGTCAAAAATAGTGAGATATCTTGCAGAGGGATGCAGCAGTCTCAAAATTGCAAAGCTTCTGAAGCGTGATCATCGAACAATCAAGCGTTTCATTCAAAATAGTCAACAGGGTCGCAAGAAGCGTGTGGAAAAACCAAGGCGCCAAATAACTGCCCATGAACTGAGAAAAGTCAAGCGTGCAGCTGCCAAGATGCCACTTGCCACCAGTTTGGCCATATTTCAGAGCTGCAACATCACTGGAGTACCCAAAAGCACAAGATGTGCAATACTCAGAGACATGGCCAAGGTAAGAAAGGCTGAAAGACGACCACCACTGAACAAGACACACAAGCTGAAACGTCAAGACTGGGCCAAGAAATATCGCAAGACTGGTTTTTCTAAGGTTTTATGGACTGATGAAATGAGAGTGAGTCTTGATGGGCCAGATGGATGGGCCCGTGGCTGGATTGGTAAAGGGCAGAGAGCTCCAGTCCGACTCAGACGCCAGCAAGGTGGAGGTGGAGTACTGGTTTGGGCTGGTATCATCAAAGATGAGCTTGTGGGGCCTTTTCGGGTTGAGGATGGAGTCAAGCTCAACTCCCAGTCCTACTGCCAGTTTCTGGAAGACACCTTCTTCAAGCAGTGGTACAGGAAGAAGTCTGCATCCTTCAAGAAAAACATGATTTTCATGCAGGACAATGCTCCATCACACGCGTCCAAGTACTCCACAGCGTGGCTGGCAAGAAAGGGTATAAAAGAAGAAAAACTAATGACATGGCCTCCTTGTTCACCTGATCTGAACCCCATTGAGAACCTGTGGTCCATCATCAAATGTGAGATTTACAAGGAGGGAAAACAGTACACCTCTCTGAACAGTGTCTGGGAGGCTGTGCTGCTGCTGCACGCAATGTTGATGGTGAACAGATCAAAACACTGACAGAATCCATGGATGGCAGGCTTTTGAGTGTCCTTGCAAAGAAAGGTGGCTATATTGGTCGCTGATTTGTTTTTGTTTTGTTTTTGAATGTCAGAAATGTATATTTGTGAATGTGGAGATGTTATATTGGTTTCACTGGTAAAAATAAATAATTGAAATGGGTATATATTTGTTTTTTGTTAAGTTGCCTAATAATTATGCACAGTAATAGTCACCTGCACACACAGATATCCCCCTAAAATAGCTAAAACTAAAAACAAACTAAAAACTACTTCCAAAAACATTCAGCTTTGATATTAATGAGTTTTTTGGGTTCCCTGAGAACATGGTTGTTGTTCAATAATAACATTATTCCTCAAAAATACAACTTGCCTAATAATTCTGCACTCCCTGTAGACACACATTAAAGCTAAACAAACATGGAGGCGAAAGCTGACAACTCGCTGAGATGAAACAAGGAGCGAGGGGACAGAAAAGGGAACTGATACTATTTAAAGAAGAACTGACGACATAAATAAGAAAACTCTGGAAAAAAAAAAACACAAAACTCGAAAGAGTAAATAGCATAGAATTAGAATTTACTTCACAAACTCAAAAATAAATGGAAAAAAATCAATCAGTGACTCTGACAGTCTAAGAACCTAGCACCATGTCGCTTTTAAGAAGTGCAGAAGCAGCACATAAAAAAAGCAAAGTACACCTCATGATTCAGTAGTTTCTGATTCTTCTCTATAGTTTTTGTTGATTCAGTTCAGTGAGATTTCATTCTTCCACCACAGCATTTCAATCAGGTTGAGATCTGAACTTTGTTGCCACTGAAACACTTTGATTGATCCCTTTTTTTTGGCCATTCTTTTGTAGATTTGCTTCTGTGCTTGAAGTCACTGCTGCATAACCCAGTTTAGGAAGCTTTAGTTGTCAAACAGATGGCCTCATATTTGACTCTAGAATACTTTGGTATCCACAGGAGCTCATAGTCGACTCGCCAGCTACCCAGGCCCTGTGGCTGGTTGGTATGAGGTGCTTGTGCTGATTTTCTGTCTTGTTCTCCAGACATGGTGCTGTGCATTATTGCCAAGCATCTCCACTTTAGTTTTGTCTGTGCAAAGCACATTGTTCTAGAAGAATTTGTTCAGAAGCAACTTTGGAAACCTGAATGGAGCTGCCCTGTTCCTTACAGAGAGAATGGGCTTTGTTCCAGCAACAGTTACAAAAAAGGCATATTTGATCAGTGTTTTTTATTTGTACTATGATGAACTTTAACATTTAGCATGTTAACTGAGACCTTTAGAGTCTTGGGGTTTTCTTGTTTTGGTTTCTAAGATTCTAAGATTGTTGCTGATGTCTTTCCTCTGTGGCATCATGTTAACACACACCTGAATTCTCCAGACAAACAAAGTGCCAAAACTTCTGCTTTAATGGAGATGTTCACACTAATTCAGCTAATTCAGCTAATTCAGTGCATTTCATTGGCAGCACCCAGCCCACACTCTTAATACTGTTAAGAAATAATCGTGTACTTAATATTTTGCACACTGCTTCTGCATCGTGCTTTAATGTCTGTTGAATAAATAATGACGCGTTTTAATATGTCATGCCTTCTTGTTGTTGTATAACTTGCTAAGGACCGAATGATTTTTATTATATTCTGATATCTAAAACCTTAGGATTTAAAGAGCATATACTTTCTTTTGACTGCGGTTGCTACAGACACAATATGGTTGACCTTTCTTGCACAGACTAAACAAAATCGTGCACTTTATAAAACATTCATAAACATTTTTACAGCGTTGATTGGAAGACGTGTTCTGCATTCCTCAGCATCCAGAAGACATGCAGCACCGCGAGCAGCGGGGGGTGAAATGAAGAAGGAGGAAAACTTGTTTCCCTCAATAAATCATGAGTTAATCGTTTTCTATAGAAGACACATGGAGATGAGGCAGATCAATACAAACTAGATGTTGGTGAAAAGATATGTGACGATCACATTATTGGATCCTCTTCACTTGATGCCCTTTTTTTCTGTCTTGTCGTTGTTTAATTCATTTCTCCGTTGGCGACGTTAAATTGCTTCATGCGTTTTACTGCCTCCTGAAGAATTACATTAGTGTAGGTCCATGATGGGAAGATGGGTGAGGTCGACGCCTCGCTGTCATGAATCAAGGGGGATGGGACATCGTTTACGCGCATCACCCCGCCAGCCCCTCGTGTCCAATGAAGGCTGAGAGTGGATTTACAAAGGGGCGGAAGGCTCGAGCCCCACTTTTTCGCCGTGGCTGGTCGCAGAGGGCGGAGCTCTGTTCCTGCCGTTTGACAGCTGCGAAATAGAAAATGTATAGCGGATAGACAGTCTGGAGAACCATGCAGCTCCAAGGCAACCATACTATCACAAGGAAAGGGATACAGCATGGCCCTTTATAGCCTGCGCTTGCCCTCGTAAATCTGGGTCAACTGGAGAGCGCAAACTACAATACAAGGGAACTAAGTAGCTTTCATTGCACATAATTCCTGGATCTGAGAGGCATGCATCGTGCCTTCTCGTATCCCGTAACTGTGGAACGCAGTCGAACCAAAGAGCGCTTGGAGGCGTGTTTGGCCGGGCTATGCGAACTGGAGCTCCGCAGACAGCGGCAGGAGTGTCTGGTTCTGGGGGCGCTGGCTCTGGGAGACCCGCTTGCCCAGGAAAGCTCCAGAGGAGAGCTGAGATGTTTCAGCAGCTGGGGCCAGGAAAACTTGACACTGAGACGTCAGCTGGTAAGAAGTTTGTGTTGAGCCTTTTACTGCAACTGTATGTTTGCATTCCAGCCCTCCCGCATTACCCCACCCTGTGATAAAAGAACTCCACCTTATACCCCTGTCATGTATCACAACTCTACATACTTTTGAATATCTAATAGCCTTCAGCGTAGACTCATTGAAACCCGCTTGACCGCTGGATGGTCTTCTAGTTTGGGCAGCGCCTTTTGTGCTGCTGTGAAGTCTAGCTGCAAAGAAAAAAAAGTTACTCAACTTGATTAATAGGCTCTCTGTTTGAAAGGGTGTAATGCGTTACTCTGCTTTTTGGCTGAGATTTATGCCCCTGGGGAACGAAATCAGGGGGTGGAGCAGCCGCCGTTTGTGCCACAGACCGACTATTTAATGGCCCATTGTTCCCTCCGCCTAGACTTTTATATTCCACTTAACAAGCTCTCATTTGTGCTCTCCGCACATCATAAATGGATGAATTATTCCTCTTGCTTTTCTGTTGCTGGTGGAGCTAACGTTTTTATGTGAACATTAGCATCCGTGTAATTCATGGAATGTTGTTTTGTTTTGTTTTTATTTACGTGACGCTCAAGCAAAATAAGACCGATATGTTGCCAGAGTAAAACGGGCGGGGAGGGGGGAGGGGGTTAAAACTGGTTCTATAACGGCAAATAGAAGTTTCACTAACAGCATTACATCAGCGGTTCACACGGGGAGTTTCACGCACCAGTGAGCACTTATCTGCGCTGAAAACGGTTCTTCTTCACTTTCTCTCTTTTTTTGCCCAAGTTTTTATGTCTCGGTGAGGTTTAATTCCGTTTTAACTTCTGGTGTTGTCTCAACATTACTACAAAAGCATGGCATTATTAAAGAGGGTGGAAAAAAGGGAGAAATTAAATCAGCCTCCTCCTCTTCACATCTCCAGCCCCCCCTCCCTTCTTCTCCTCCTCCTCCGCCGGGGCCCTAACAATAGGCGCATATGGAGCAGAATACTAATGATGGCGATCGAGGCCCCAGTGAGAGTAAAAGGCGCACATAGGTGGCTCTCCGCACTGGCTTTAGAAATATGACATGATATGATTTTCTGTTAAAAAATAAATAAATTAACGATCAAAATAAAGTGAGTTTTTCGAGAGTGCCACGCGCAGTTATGCTCACATGTCCACCGGTGCCTTAGGAGCTGCCAGCGCATTTCATCCACATCAGCTGGAGAGTGACGAGTGAAGGCGAGTGAAGGAGTGACACGAGTTTCCTCACAAGGGCGCATAATTTCCCCGTTTTCATTTCTGCGCAATTCGCCTTTGGATCGATGTTTATTAACTGTTGCGCTCATCCAAGCGTGTGAGTAATTACACGGGAAAGTCCTGGGAGAATATTTGGACCCGACAGGACTCTAATTGAAGCCTCAAATTGAGTCTTCGTGATATCAGGTCACCATCTGCGTCCGAGCTAAATCCCCAATCTCATTTCGCGTGTAGGTTAAAGTCTGCAAAATGTATAGTTCACGGTGTGACATAGAAACAACTGACCCATGAGACTGACATCGTGTGTGCCTTGAACATGAATGTGGCCCCAAACAGGCTGAGAGATGCAATTTTTTTTCTTCTTTTCCCCCCTTCTTCATACAGTATGTGGTGTTGAAGGTGTTGACAGCTGTGGGACGCCAGACAGCAGCTGGGAAAGCACGAATCTCTGACCTCCCTCTCAGCTTCCCTGCTGTGTGTTTTTGGAGAGAGTGGAAGGGATTATATGAATTTTGTATGAATGTGGCACACATGCATCCATCAGCGGAGAAGTGATTTTAGGGGAGAAAATGTGCTCTGAAATGTTATTTAATCTCCTCTGAAGAATATTAATTGGCCTAGGGGATGTAAACCAAATTTTTAATTATTGCATGTTTGGGCACATAGAAAAAAATCTTTGCATTCTACAGGATTGTGTGTTTGTATCTACAGTGGATTTTGCTATTGTTTTGTGTCTTTGCTGAACTGCTGGCTCATCATCAATCAGGCTGTGTGTGTCCTTGTGTTAAGACAGCAGCGCATCATTAGTGAACGTATAGTCTGCTCAGCAGTGACTGATCACTCGCATGATGGTTTACTGCGCTTTGTTCTGGCACACAAACAAAAACCTCAACCGGTTTTTGTTTGTGCTCTTTGGTTTCTTTGTGTACACAGCCGTTCAAGCAAATAAGCTTCAGAAAATATACAAATTATGCACACTGACGATACACACGTGCAAACATTATGATACAAGCTCACTTTGAGATCGACTCTCATTTAGTTATGCAATTTTCAGTCACATGAGCACAGCCTGTTTCAAGTCTTTCTTTAAGGATTCCCTTTGCAGGCCATGCACCCTGCTGCTGTGCCTACGAGCCACTGCGCACACTGAACAGATTCAGAGGAAACTAATTAATACTATTCACAATGCAATGGATAAACTCTTTGTGTGCGTGTGAAGAACTTCCTCCCAAAATCACTGAATATATTTTACCAAACTAAAACAAATAATTTAAAATGTGTCCACGTGCTCTGAAGAAATAAGAGATCAGTAGCTGAGCAAACACGGGGGGCAGGGTGCCCTGTGTTTGTGCATGTGCTGTGCATGTGTGTGTGTGTGTGTTTCCGGCCTCCCACTGTGGATCCAGTCACAACATAGCTTTAATTATAGAGAGTCCAGCAGTGAGGCTGCATGCTTTGTGCTCTCTGTTCAATAGATTTCTTTATCCTGGCAATATTGTTTCAAAGACCCACCGGCCTTCACTGGTCATTGGTCCTTTCTAAAAAAAAAAATACAGAGACACTTTTGCCTGCTTCTGTGTTGTCTTGCAGAAAAACCCAATGTGTGACTGAATTTGAATGTATCTTTCTATATCAACAGAGACAATCCACTCTTATTAAACTCTGCAGCATCACGTTCTGCACACACACTAAAGCGCAGTAGCTAATGACAGGAAAATTTGCCCAGTCACTGTTCATGTCCCTGGTTTCACCTGGCCTCACCTGCTGCTCAGTGTTTTTCACTGAGAGAACAGGTGGTCCTGATGTGTTGTACAGCCACAGCAGCTTAATGGCTATAAGTGAGACTGGCTGCACAGTGTTCTTCATCTCCCCCATCCCCCAGCAGCCTGCAGGATGCAGTAAAAAAAAAAAGAAGCAATAATACAGTGTGCAGCATGTCTGGGAACCAGTGTGAGACCTGTAATAACAGAGTGCAGTCAAAGCAAAATGTCACAGTATAAACCAAATGGTTTGTTCATCCACAGAGATTTGTTTGTTTTTTTGTTATAAATTAATATCCAGCCCTGTGTTTGTGCATATGTCCACAATTAGATGGCAGTCAGTTGCCACTCTGAAATAGCATCATTGATTTATTGATTTCCAATAGCCTCCCCTCCTCTCAGCATTTCTTTACCACAAACCAGCACCCAACGTTTCTGCCATACAAAACAGTATTGATATAGTGATGCTAGCGCTTTGTTTATAGTAAGACAATAAGGCCGCTAGCAGAGACAAAAGAGGTGACAGTATTTGGGGTGAAGAGGTTGTCTGTGCTTCCATTATGATTGCATTAAGTCTGCAGGACAGGGGAGTTAGAGCCTAAAGGCACTGACAGAGATCTCTCAGACACATTGAGCCACTTCCTGTTATAAACATTGTCTTTTCACACATTACTGTTCTGAATAGATAATAACAGCACTGTAACACAAAAAGAATGATCATGTCTGTTTGGTGATCTTTTTAATTTGATGTTAGCATGCCACTATGTCGCTTGCACAAAATGTTACAGGGAATGTTTTGCAAATGAATGACCACCGTTAGATCAGTTGTGGTGAAAACATTTGTAAAAGCAGCCTGAGATTTTAAGATTAAATGAGCATGTATTTGACCCTAATGCAGTTTGTTTATAGACCACATAGAGGAGTAGAAAATGCCACAATACGTAAACACTTTTAAAGTTCTTATGTTCGATTACGTTGGGTGACTTTTCGTCAGCTACAATTCATTACATTTTAATCAGAAGTCTTTTAGAGCAATCTGTGGCTGATTGATGAGCAACAGCTGAACCTACCATCCCTATATAGCCAGGCATTTACAGTGGTTGGCTGGTTCAGTTGTACTTGATGATTTACACCTTTGCATAGTGAGTGTGCGCTTCTTCTTTATGGATGAAGGCTTCAAGTCCCAAAGTGGTGCACAGCACAGCTTAAAAGCCACTTTGTTCCAGCACCACCCAAATAAACAAATCCCTGCTTTGATGCTGTGTTGATTCTCTGATATTATTTATTTATGTATTTATTTATTTACGTATTTATTTATTCAGTATTCTGCATTATCTTTATCTGTTGTCTGTTAATAATACAGTGCATTCTTAGAGGATTTCTAACGAGCTTCTCTGCATGTCATCCAGCTACATGTGTCGACGATGACAGAGCTCAGGGAGGAGTTGTCTGTCGTGAGAAGTGTGTAATGTGAAAAGTGTCACCTTGTTATGAGGGCACGCTCAATCGCCTGGTAATGAAGTCTCTTAACGAGCGTTGCGTGTCAGCCATATTAAATCCAGCCATCTAAAATGCCTGTATTAGGTCTGCGTGTATCAGAGAAGGTATTACTCACGTTGCTGACACAGTTTGTTTATAGACTCAGATTCTGGGTACTTGTCTTCCTCACAAGTGCAACAAGGAAGGGTTAGGTTGTGACAGCTAGCTGTCATAATGAAAGATAGCCTGCAGGCAGTGAATCAAAGTCCATTTAACGTCCTCTAAAGTCTTGCAAACAGAGCTGTCTGTGCACTTGTGTTAACCCATTCAGGTAGACGGGCATGGAAATGCGTGCCCATGTTAAGTGTGTGTGTCACATGCTGTCAATATGACACCAGCAAAAAATGATCAGGCTGGATGAACCAGC
Organism: Diplotaxodon limnothrissa; assembly: GCF_057381915.1. NCBI lineage: Eukaryota > Metazoa > Chordata > Actinopteri > Cichliformes > Cichlidae > Diplotaxodon > Diplotaxodon limnothrissa. The sequence continues at coordinate 17,392,727 of NC_140609.1, read as the reverse complement.
ATGTTTAATTACTCGGTTTTACCACAAACAGATGGGTAAATGGGAGGGTGGGGGATTGTAGTGGTTTGAGGAAGGCTGTGTGAGGTAGCGGGGTGGGCTTCCAAATGGTAAACACACAAGTGTAAGAACGACAGCGTTATTTATTTATTTGTTTTGGGGGGACTTTAACATATGTTTAACATATACCCAGTCTCATTTGTTGCTGGTTTGAGCTAAATGAGCAATTATTTGTATATCTGGCTCGCGAGTGTCTGCAAGCACGTGTGTGTGTGTGTGTGTGTGTGTGTGTGTGTGTGTGTGTGTGTGTCCACCCACATGAAATAACACCCCACCCTCCCTCTTCCCCCTCCTTCACAGTGCTATGAATTATTCATGTTTCAACCTCTTCAGTAAGCCTGCTTTTATAAATGATGGTCATGTGATGGCCACGTTTCGATTTTACACACTTCTGCATCAGAGTTTTGGCTTTGTTATTTTTATTTATTGGTTTTAATATTTTCAGGCATTATAAATTAGGAGCAATGTTGCAGCTGGAGAAACAAGCTGCGAACGATTCACAGCTGTGCTTCTGCCATTAGCATATCCAGAAAGCACTCATTAAACTACAAACACTGCTGGAATTTTTTTTTGTTTTTTTGCTTTGTTCCTAAAATCAATCATTTTTGCTTCGTACTGTCTACTTAACATTTATTTTCCCATCAGTTCAACCAGTTACAGACTGCAAGAAAATAGTCTGAATGCATGTTTGCCTGTTTTTCAGAGTGCTCTTCAGAGCTCCCCGTGGGGTCTAATGCAAACGCTGGAACAGCAGGTGGGAGAGCTGAGGATCGACGCTGCTGATGACTGTTGTGACAGAGCCCAAGGAGAAACTGGCAACAGTCGACCGAGTTCTGGTACTTATTTCTGCAAGGCAGTGAAATCAAAGTGCAAACACACTATATAATTCCCTTTTTTCAGTAAATGAAGTTGTTTTTTTCCAGAGTGTTGCTCAGCTGAACGAAACTTGTGTTCTTTGTATTTCATGTTTGAGTCTCTGCTCTTATTGTTCCTTTATGCTCCAGTTGTTTGTGATTTTAATCTGTGGCCTATTTGTGAAATGCAGTGAGAAACTTTTCTATTTTTTTGAGGAGTGGAATGAGTTATAAGAGATGAGATAAGCCTTTCTTTTTCTATTGGTGCCTTTGCCTCACAGCAAGAAGGTCCTAGGTTTGAGTCCAGTTTGAGGCCTTTGTGTGTGGATTCTCCTCCCACCGTCCAACGATATGCGTGGGATGTGGTTAATTCTGTTCAGTTATGATCAGAAGTTTACATAGACTCATAATCTGTGTGAATGTCATGGTAATTTGAGGATTTTAAAGATTTCTTTGAACCCTTCTTTTTCCAGAGTAAAATGATTGTACAATATAAGGCCTGTTAACCTCTCACTAATTAGAAGTTAATAGGCTGTGTTGTTGTTGTTCAATTAAAAGACATTGCAGAACCTTCAGCATCACTCATTAAAAGATTTAAGTGACTGTGCATATATGTGCATATATGAGCCTGTATGTATCCTTTTGACCCTGTGTACATTCAAGAAAATCCCAAACCAAGTCATTAAAGATGCATGCTGTGCAATCATTCCACCATGGAAAAAAAAACAGTTCAAAGAAATCATTAAAATTGCGATGAATTAATTACACTAATTACACTGTGTCCTAGGTTTCTATGAATCAAGTGAAGGTCAGTCACCAAAAGGAAAATCTTGTACCACTGAGCCCACAGAGAGTGTCTCCTCCTGGGCTTACACCAGTGACAGGCCAAAGTCTGTGGGTAAGCAAGACTATCAGACGTGGAAGATTTGAGATATTGTGAAACCTGCATATGTGCTCTTGTTGAAGTAAAATGATTAACATATTAGCACATACTCTGCATATTAGCATGAGAAAACAGCAGACTCTTAGTCAACTGTCTTTATGTGAAAGAGGCTTAATAAACATTAGAAGACTTATTCTTTTTATTTTAGGGTTTTCTGTAGACTGGATTTTGGCTCTGTTCTGATTACCATCTTATTAGGTCAAAGATGAGGATGCGTCAGACCCAGCCTAATAACAAGTGCAATTCTATTATTTGTCTTTTTGTTAAATGCTAGTATTGCAAATGTATGGGAACAGACTGAGAGTGGCATGGCTGCAGACTCTTAGTTTTGAGATTATTTATTACTGTTTAACTATTAGAACTTTTATTGATCACCTCATAGTTATGCATTCAGGATGATTTTACTTACTACTTCACTTATTTCTCAATATTTCTCTCTGCAATCAGGAGACCCCCTTATGCTGGATGGAGAATTTGATGCACCACTTCTACGCACCACGCTACCCCGCTCTTTCTCTGCCCCCTACCCACCTCTTGAGGGTATTGCTGAGGAGGGCACTGCCATTGACTCCTGGCAGTGGGACCCCAGTGGAGACAATGGTGGCTGGGAGCAGCAACCTGAAGAGGATCAGGTCACCGAAGAGGACTATCAGCTGGCTTTGAAGGTAGAGGGTTACATCCTGAGTCTCATCCAACGCCATACCCTCACACCAAGACCTTGTCAGCCTCGCACCACTCTTAGCCCTGACCCCCCATACTGCAGTGGCTCTGGACACAGCTCCCTACACAGGATAACTCCTTCTTTAACCACAGAGCACCGCCCTTCTGATCATCATCTTCAGCCCCATGGTGACCTTTCTACAAATCCTAATGGCCAGGGATGGGGTTGTGACCTGGAGCGAGAGGCCTGTGGTGGGGAGGCCCCATCTTTGGAGGAGGACTGTTATTTAGCGCTGCCCTACCCCCAGCCCAATCTAATTTCCCTGGCTGGAAGGCTACCATCCCCTCCGCCCTCACTGGACCATAACTGTGGAGTTGGGGCTCTTGACCTTTGTTGTGAACCCCCATCCCCCCATCATTATCTACATCCACAGCCCCCTATTCTTCACATGCACAGTTTAGTAAGTGCTCAGTATATTCCTGGACAAGCCTGTCATGCCCCTCTGTGCTCCCCAAGACATTACAACCAAGAGCAGCCAAAGTCCAACCAAGTTTTCACATCTCCTGATCACCTCAACTACAGAGCATCTAAGAAAAATCACAGCGAGAGACAGAGATCCAAGAAGTCAAGCAGTAAAACCAATAGATCCCAGTCTGAAAACAGCCTCCTGGGTCAGCGGGTGCTTCCAGAGAGGAGGTACAGCACCACAGAGAGGCCCCAAGGCAGAGGTGATCCTCATACACTGCCTCAGAATCAAAACCAGGTTGTAGGACACCAGGTGGTCTACAACGGCCACAACGAGAGCCGACGCTGGCGATCTAACCTGGAGCTCAGCCAAGATGAGGGGGAAGTCCAAGCAGGGCAGGTACACAGACGACCACCTCGAAAAGTTCGCCACGGCCCTTCTTGTTCCCATTCCCAACCCCAGAACTACCACCAACAGCAGCACGCCAAGCACTGGCAGCAGGACTTTCAGGAAAGCGCACCTCTCTGTCAGGGGGAGGAGAGCTATGGTGGTGCTGCCCCCGCAGAGTCCGAGTCTAGCATGAGCGAGGTATATTCTCCAGCCTCCAGCTCGCTATCCAGCGACTCAGATGAGAGCGGGGGGCTGGTGTGGCCCCAGCAGCTGCCACCCCGCCTTGCTTCTACCTCTTCTTCATCCTCTCCTTCACCACAAGCCACTGCCAATACCCCATCTCAACCAAAAGCCTTTGTCAAGATAAAAGCTTCCCACGCTCTGAAGAAGAAGATTCTCAGATTCCGCTCAGGGTCGCTTAAAGTCATGACTACTGTATGAGAAACTCGTCAAACTAGTTTTAAACACATACTCGTCAGTAACTTACTTGCCACCAAATCCTATGTCAAATATCACATCCCATCTTTATATTCAATCTACAGTATGTCATAGTGAGATGCCTTTACATGTATTGGCATGAATAATGATCTATTCAAAGATCTTTCATTTGTACTATCTGGTTACATTTATCTTCCAGTTGACAACCATCAGACACAAGACTAATGGGCAGTATACTGCTCTAATGGATGACAACTGATACCAAATGACATGTACCACCTAGAAGCGGAGTGACTGAATATGCTGGCAGTTTTTCCTCTGTTTCATTTGCTCTCATCAGATAATTGTGGTTAATCAATGTATTACTGATATTTTCACCAAGTCACATTATTAGTCTAAAAACTATATCAAATCTTTGTGATACGGGCCTTAAAACATACTAGGTAAATTTGCTGTGTTCAGATTTCATAATAACCTCTGATGGTCTTTTTTAAAGATTATGCTTTTTGCTGAAAGTCATAAAGTAAACAGGAATTTCTTTTAATTCTTTGTGCTAAACTGCATTCAAACGCAAGCAAAAATCGACATATTAGCAAAAAATCTACAACTAAACTTTGCAATGCACTTGAAATGTTGGAGTTAATCCACTAGAATTGTGCGAATTAATATCTCCCTATTCCTACAAATTCACAATCCTCTGTAAGAAAGTCAAGGGAACGATTTAGAAAAGGGTTAGGATACTTTTCTGAATGTGGTATGAGTGCTAAAACTTAACTGAATAACCATGTTTAAATTTGGTTTCCTGCAGACTCAAAAATCCTGCACCAACTGTGAGTCTCTCAGCAGGGCACACCTCTGCATATCCAGCTGTTACTGAGCTCCTCTTAGTATGTCCTGGATTCACTGCAGTGAACTTCTTACTACCTCCCCTCTGCAGCCAGTGAGCATAAAGAACCAGACATCCATGTGTCAGGGATGGATTTATTAGAGGCCACACTAAGGGGCCTGTGTACATTCATGCATGCATGTTTAAACTCACAGATTCCCTGAAACACTGGGACCTACACACTGTAAATAAATATGTGGACTTGTTTGGAACAACTGTAAATAAAGAAAGCATTTCACTCAGTTTTGATATTTTAGCACTTTTTTGTTTATTCTTAAATCAAAAAAGACAATGTGTTAACAAGCAAAATGAAGGTTAATATATTCTTAATATTTCATATAATGCAAAAATTAAGGTTCTGTTTTATATGTTAAAAGTTAGAAATGCAGAAATCCTGATTGAAAACTTTCAAGAATACATTTTCCCCCCATGTGATTCTAAGCTCTCTGCTTTAACCTTAACTGGTAATCCACTGTAGGATGAGTGGATGGATGGATTTGCAGCTCATGACCAACTCTCTCTGTTGAGTATAGTATCAAAGTATCTATACAGCCAATAGTGTGTATTGAGCCTTGATATGTAATAGCAAACTATATTAATAGTTATGTAATGATGGTCAAACCCCAGATTTGACTATTTATCGTAGCTCTTGTCTCTTTCCAGTCTCTTCGCCTCAAAATACCAACATCATATAGATAGAAATATAAGTACATATATGTACATTTTTTTACATCAACTTTCAAGATAAACATCACAAACTCAAGCTTTAAAAAGATAATTTTTTATCAGCTGTTGTTTGAAAGAGACCACCAAGTCATTGTGATGACCAAGAGGTAGAGAGTTACAGGATGTATGTAAAAGTTCACTAATGTATGCTGGTGCTTGTCCGTGGTCAAAATTTGAATCTTAAAGTGGAGACTGAATTTAATGATTATCCAGTGCAGCTGGGTCAGCAACAGTGGGACATGAGAGTACCTGGAAGATTTAGTCAGAAGCCTTGCAGCAGTGTTCAGAACAACCTGGAGTGTTCAGAAGTGAACAATGGATTTTAATAATCCACACATAATGAAATAAATGCATGAAAAACACATTTAGTTCAGAGCGTCACACAATGGGACTTCACTTGTTTCTTAAGCAGACATTTGAGATGAACATTCAAAGTGTAAACAAAAGTCAAAAACTACTCCAAGATTCCTGATTTTAGATTTAGCAAAATGTAGCAAAGGACCAACCACCAGCTATTAATAGAATCTAAGCACCTATGGCTCTGAAACTTACTGGGGCTTAAAAGAGATATATAACTGAAAATCATAACTGTTAATAGCAGTTATAACTGGTATTAATAGTTTTGATTTATTTTCAAAGAGTTCTACAGCAAATTGAGTGTCAGCCATTTAGAGTGTGTCTCCCTCTTGTGGTCTATGAAAACAGCATGTATACAAGAAGATGTAATCAGCATTTTTCTATAATCACTGCGAAAAAGTAATCAAATCTCTATGTATTTTATTTCTGCTACCAAACTATACTAAAACATGACAAAAAGTCAGAAAATGCATCATATACATAATGCTCTGAAGTAATTCTTCTGTAAAAGCCAATAATAGAACTTTCATGTGTTTTGTTGCGTAAGACATGGATTTTTATAGAAACCTTACAGTGTAACTATCAGTTCTGCTTTTGAAATCTTGAAATTTGACTTGACTTACCACCCAAATTCACTGGAAAAAAATCTTCATAACTTGTAAAAATGAATGCACTTTTGTGTATTTGTGTTCACAGACTTAAATCCAAGCCAAAGTCTTTTGCTAAACTTCATGACAGAACTGTTTATGTTACAGCAGTCCTCCATATGCAAGAGAGTTATATTGTTGTTATTTCTTTGCCATTACTGGTGCTCTTGGTGTCCACATTAGTGACACTCTTCTTGGTGGTCGGTTCCTCGCCCATGAAGCGGAAGATGTTACGCAGGGAGCGGTTCATGCTGTCTTTGAAGCTTTGACCCAGACACACATAGAGCAGAGGGTTGAGGCAGCTGTTGAAGTAAGCCAGGCAGAGCGCTATAACGTGTGCCAGGTGAAGTTTGGGACTCACATAAGTACCCCGAGGGGTGGTCAGTATGAGGAAATCCACGATGTGCAGAGGTATCCAGCACAAGAAGAAGCTCAGCACCACAGAGATGACGACCCTCAGGGTTTTCTTGGATCCAGTCCGACTACGTGTCATTCTCCTCTGTGTGTTACTGAAAACCACCAAGTGACAAACTAGAATAACCAGGAAAGGAATAATGAATCCAATCAGGAAGCGAAAAGCAGAGACAGGCCAGGCACTGTCTACAGTGTACTCCATCCTACACTCTCTCTTCTCGTCACCTGCCACAATCTGCTTGGCGTACACAAACTGTGGGATACTGCCTATCAGGGCCAGGACCCACACAACAACACATCCATAAGCACCCTGTTTGGGTCGCCTGTGGTTCTGACACCAGATGGGTCTAATGACCAGCAACAAACGATCCACGCTGATCACAACCAGCTGCAGGATGCTGCAGTACATCACCAGGTAAAACAGGCCTCTGATGAGCATACAGGCCAGTGGACCGAAGTGCCAGTGATCGTCATGGACCAGAGGGACCATAAGCAAGGGGATGGAGAGGCAGCACAGAAGATCAGCCAGAGCGAGGTTGAGGAACCAGAGGGAGGTGACAGAGCGGGACATGCAGAACCCCGTCACCCACACCACCACAGCATTTCCAGGCACACCCAGCAGGACCACAAGGCTGTACATGACCAGAGCCACTATCTGGATCGGCTGAATCTCAGGAGTCACAGACTCAATAATGTCAGGAAATGTGTAATTATCATCAGGAAATGTGTAATTATAGTCACCGTAATCCATGATTCCTTACAACTGTGAAGTATAAAAAACATTTTCATAACTCACTGAAATAATATAATTCAATCAAGAAAAAATATTTATTGACTTTTAAATTAATTTTAGTAGTAACAATGATCAATTTTAGACTTTAGTATTAACTCACCGATGTTCAGCCTCTCGTTATGTTGCTCTGTCACCACTGAGAGGAAGTTGTTGAGCTGGTTTGCTTCTCAGCTTTATACTCTCACCCCACCCCACACAGACACAGTTGCACATGATCTCTGTTGAGAGTCCTCATTGTAGGCGTGAAACTGCAGTCACAAAATTGGTGAATCTAAAAAAAAAATAGTTTTAATTGCAAAAAATTCATTTCACAAGAAATAATTAGGTCACAGGCCTAATGACCTAGGTCACTTCTGTGACCTAGGTCATTAGGTCACAGAAGTGATGAGACAATTTGTAATATTTACTTCATTCGTGTGTTTTGCACCTGCAAGTACGCACGATGTAAGAAAATAATATAAAAATATACAAATTAGAATTCAGTTATTTTGAGCTGAGACCTGAAATGAATCTGCCTGAGGTTAAAATACAGATCAACAGATGTGTTTGAAGGATGTGGTCAAAAGATCATGGCAGCACTCTAGCTGCCATTTCAGTAAATGTGGGAAATGCGCAAATCCCACAAACATGATAACCTCCCACTTATTTGAATGCAAAGACTAGTTTGCAATAATAAACTTTTGTGTTCTCGTGTTATTAATATTGAATTCAATTTGATTGAGTTTGATAGTAGATGTTTTTCACCAAACAGATTTAACTTTGTTCTAAGTTACAAAAAAGAACAGTTTCAATTTCATTTCTTTTCACTGGTTGCTTATGTGGGTTATAAAAGAGAGCGAGTCATCAATTTTAATTCCTAAGTACTTGTGCTGACTGAGTTACAAGCCCTGAACTGTTGTAATACCTGAAAGGTTCAGTGGTTTAGATTTTGAATTTGAGAACATCTTGATCTGTTTAGTTTTGTCAACATTTAAAACGTTTTAAATCACAGTTAATGCTGTACTGCACTGAATGCTGGCTGGAGATGACAGAGAGCCTGATTAAGTGTGGGTGCAGAGGAGTATATGAACATGTCATCAGCATAAAAATTAAACTTTGCTGTAGTGATATTATGATTATTCATATATAAAATAAATAACAGTGGCCCTAGAACAGAATCCAGGGGCACTCCTTTGTTTCATTAAGGAAGCTAGAAGTGTTTCCTTCTACCTGTACACACTGAGACCAGCCTCATAAATAATTTTAAATCGATCCAACTGTTTGTTTGTTTTTTTTCTTTTCAGACAACCCTGCATTGACAAGTCTTTGGCTTAGGCATTTATGATCAAATGTCTTGGCTTGATTGATAAAAAAAAAAAAAAAGGCTACATAGTGTTGCTTGTTATCCACTGAAACAATGAAATCATCAGATCCCTAGCTTTAAACAAAGGGAGAACTTATTATAAGGTTCAATAAAGTTACTTTACATTAAACCTGATGTTTTAGGCACCAGTCATACTTGCTTCTCTCTTTCACTTCCACATGCACAAAAGTGTCTCATTCTTAATAAAGCAAACAACCTTTCCCAGTTTTGTAAATATACCTATTAGGATCCCTGGCTTTGAACCCAGTTCTTCAGTTTTGTGGGTTTTTGATTTGTTTCTAGATTTATAATGTGATTATGCTTTAGCTCTTCATTGCCTAGTCCTTTGGTGTTCAGTATTTTCCCATGTGCTTCCAAGCTTATTTATTTATGTTTCTAGTTCTTAGTTCCTTGGTCTAGTTAATTCCACTTTCGTTTCCAGTCTGTCTTGGTCTCATGTCTCTGTCTCCTTCCTATAGTGTCTCCTGTAGTCAATCAGTCTTGATCTTTGTGTTAGTTTACCTAGTCTGTGTCTAGTTTATGGTTTCATTCCAAGTTCGTAATCTGTTTATATTTTCATTTTTCTTCTTAGTTTGTAATACACTCAACAAAAATATAAACGCAACACCTTTGTTACTGCTCCCATTCCCCATGGGATGGACGTAGAGACCTAAAATTCATTCCAGATACACAATATAACCATCCCTCCCAAACAGTGGTCACAAATCAGTCCAAATGTGTGGTAGTGGGCTCATCTGCTATATTGAGATAATCCATCCCACCTCACAGGTGTGCCACATCAGGATGCTGATCTGACATCATGAGTAGTGCACAGGTGTACCTCAGACTGCCCACAACAAAAGGCCACCCTGGAATGTGCAGTTTTTTGCGCTATTGGGGGTCTGGGGACCCAGAACCGGTCAGTATCTGGTGTGACCACCATTTGCCTCATGCAGTGCAACACATCGTCGCATGGAGTCTATCAGATTGTCAATTGTGGCCTGTGGAATGTTGGTCCACTCCACTTCAATGGCTGTGCGAGGTTGTTGGATATTCGTGGGAACTGGTACACGCTGTCGTATACGCCGGTCAAGCACATCCCGAACATGCTCAATGGGTGACATGTCCGGTGAGTATGCTGGCCATGCAAGAACTGGGACATTCTCAGCTGCCATCTGCCCTGAACAATGTGAACCATGATTCATCCGTGAAGCGCACACCTCTCCAACGTGCCAGACGCCATCGAATGTGAGCATTTGCCCACACAAGTCTGTTACGGCGACGAGCTGGAGTCAGGTCAAGACCCCGATGAGGACGACGGGCATGCAGTTGAGCGTCCCTGAGACGGTTTCTGACAGTTTGTGCAGAAATTGTTTGGTTGTGCAAACCAATTGTTCCAGCAGCTGTCTGGGTGGCTGGTCTCAGACGATCTTGGAGGTGAACCTGCTGGATGTGGAGGTCCTGGGCTGGTGTGGTTACACGAGGTCTGCGGTTGTGAGGCCGTTTGGATGTGCTGCCATATTCTCTGAAACGCCTGTGGAGACGGCTTATGGTTGAGAAATGAACATTCAATGCACGGGCGACAGATCTGGTTGACATTCCTGCTGTCAGCATGCCAATTGCACGCTCCCTCATTGCTTGTGGCATCTGTGGCATTTTGCTGTGAGACAAAACTGCACATTCCAGGGTGGCCTTTTGTTGTGGGCAGTCTGAGGTACACCTGTGCACTACTCATGATGTCAGATCAGCATCCTGATGTGGCACACCTGTGAGGTGGGATGGATTATCTCAATATAGCAGATGAGCCCACTACCACACATTTGGACTGATTTGTGACCACTGTTTGGGAGGGATGGTTATATTGTGTATCTGGAATGAATTTTAGGTCTCTACGTCCATCCCATGGGGAATGGGAGCAGTAACAAAGGTGTTGCGTTTATATTTTTGTTGAGTGTATGTAGTTATCTTCATCTGTGGCCCTGATCACGTGTCTGTGTTTGTTTACTCTTCGAGTTTGTAAAAGTTGAGTCTCTGTCTCTGTTTGTTTCTGATCTTATTTTGATAGTCTCTTGTGCCATGTGCTTTTGTGCCATGTGCATGGGCTCATTCGTCAGAATTAGTTTGCCTGTGTTCCCAGGTATGTGCTCCGTTTACCTCCTGTGTGTATTTAAGCCCCTAGTTTTCATCTGTTCTTTGTTGTGATCGGTGTGTCCTGTCAATTTGGAGTTTTGTAGTTAAAATGCCAAGTTCTTTGTATTCAGTGTCCCTTAAGTCCAGAAATAAAACTTCCTTTGATTTCAGTTAAATGGTTTAAGATATTTTAGTAATAATTGTTATTTAATTGTTATTTTATTGGGGTGTATGTCAGGAGTTTGTGTATGAGTATGTGTCAGGGCAGCTAAAATGGCTTATTTCTGCCTTTGTTAATATTTTAACAAAATACCTCAACACATGAAAATGAATGCAGTCCTGCATTTATAGGAAAAAAGAGTTTATTCTTAAACTCATAACAATAATTTGACAGTAACATAACATGTTTCTCATATTAGAATGTTATTCACAAATTAACCTACTCGGAAGCTACAGCACAGTTAAAGTGTTTTTAGTGATATCTAGCTCTTGTAATAAAAAGCCACTATTGCTGCCTCCCTTTGTGCCATGCTTCACAGTGCCTCTCAAAAGTGAACTGCAACCTTGTGGTAACTGCTGCCATTAAGACCCCGTAGTTAATCAGCATCTTTCACTTCCACAACTGAGAGATCAGTTTCTCAATGGTGGAAGAAAAGAGAACAACAGTTGTCCATAAACAAGGAGGAGAAAAATAGCTTTGGCATGATTTCCCAGTTTAGCCTGGTGACATCACCAAGATTAGAAAAAAAAATAAAAATCAGGAAATGAAACACAAAGTCATCAAAAAGTTCCAAAAAAGTTAAAATAAGACTCACATTGCATAATATAGCAATATCAGGAAGCTGGCTTTGTGAAAATGTGTTTTTGCTCAACATTTTCACAGCACTGAGTGCTCAGAAGTAATGCCATTTGAAGGGTGGAGCACTGCTGGGTGGAAGTGAAGGAGGTCATCTCTGAACTCAACTGAATAAAGGTCAGCAGAAAAACAATATGTTGAAAAACGCCCAAATACTTTTTGCAATACAAAATATAGTAAGACAATAAGACCCTAGTAGAGAGAAAAGTAGAAGTATTTTGGTTGAGGAGGTTGTGGGTGCTTGCATTATGACTACACTAAGTCTTCAGGGCAAAAAAGTTGAAACCCTATTAGAGCCACTGACCGAGATCTCCCAGCATCACTGAGCTGCTTCCTGTTATTCACATTCTCTTTTCACACATTACTATTCTAATAGATAAACAAAGCCAGCATTTTAACATTATAACAATGATCCAGTCTGCTATAGCTGAAGGTTTCCCAGTTGATCTTCTTAATTTAGTGTTAGCATGCAGGTTAATGGATGACGGTGATGGGAATGTTTTGCAAATGTCATAAATGAATCAAAGTATTCATCAAGTTAAAGAAAATTTCAAGCTTAACTGTACCCCATACAATAGTCTCATGGCCGTTTTCTCAGATCCTGTCAATGAGTCGTTACAGCCATAGCATTACTTAATGTATGAGAAATTTCTGTTTTTGTCAGTTTTACTTGGAGGCAAAACAGGACTTAAGCACAGGGTTCCTCCAATACAGGGAATTTATTTACAATGAAAATGTGCAATAACTACAGTCTTGCTACAACAGGCTTGTCCACAGATGCTTGAGCTGGGAGAAATGAAAAGTGTTATGGATCTTCATATTACAGAGCAAGAGTAGATGAGCAAACAAAGGGTTAATCATTGATTGAATCGTGAAAGAGCCAGTATAATTAGATGCACGTTTCTTAGATTCAGTTCGCAGTGGGATATTTTCTGCTGATAAATCTGACCTGTTTGATAAGGTGTAGCTGAGATCCTGTGACAGTCGCCAAGGTGTTTATTCTGTCCCTCGATTTGGAGCAGAGTGGCACGGGTGGACCTCATACATGGCGGCAATTGCGAAGGTGAGGCTTGATAGAGGCAACATAGTGCTCACCTTCTATCACTGGCAGGAATGCAGATCGTATTCCTTGCTCAGGTACCAATGGACACAGACCAGTGGCTGAAGAAGTCAGATTATTGGCATACTCTATTTAGGAACGAGTGGAAAACGTGAGTGAACAAGAAATCCTCAATGCATAATGGGAAGCCCCGAAAAGCCTAATTCTTTTGCAATGTAAATAAGCGTTAGGGGGATCTCTCACCTCACGCCCAACTGGTCACGGCAGATGGCTGCCCCTCACTGAGCCTGGTTCTGCCAGGTTTCTTCCTGTTAAAAGGGAGATTTTCCTTCCCACTGTGGTCAAGTGGTTGCTCATAGGGGGTCATCATACTAAATATTAGAGATGGACCGATCCGATATTACATATCGGTATCTGTCCGATACTGACGTAAATTACTGGATCGGATATCGGAGAAAAATAAAAAATGTAATCCGATCCATTAAATATGCTCACGTGATGGAGTGGCTGTGTGTATTTGTAGCCTTGCTACCAATCCGGCATTTCATCTCCGAGGAAGTGATCCCAGAGAGAAGTAAAGCAAGTGTGTAAGTTCATCTCTGAATGTTTGTAAAGCATTCCCGCGTTACGCTTAACAAACGATATATGGAGCGACTGCCTCTTCCCTCCCCCTCCATCTCCTGCTGCTACTTCAATCATGAAACTGATCAGTGATCAGCTGATCGGCTTTTCTGTCGCGAGTCCGTCTCTCTTGTTTGTTTATCTCCCACTTTGCACCAGAAAGAGGAAACCAGCGGCTGAATAACAGCAGCACGTTTAAGCTTGATAATCTGTTGTTAGAATTTATTTAATATTACTTTCTAGACCAGGATCCCCTGCACAGTTACCAGCCGTAGCTGACGCTGGTAACTGTGCAGGGGCGGATCTAGCAAAGTTTAGCCAGGGGGGCCGATAGGGCATTAACAGGGAAAAGGGGGCACAAAGACATACTTTTCTTTCTTATTCTCATTTAAAATGTCTAGCTTTTATTAAATAATTATCTGAATCTTACACCCAAAGTTTTAATCTGATGTAAAATGAATAGAAGTCCATTACTGTATATAGTAACTATTATGTCTAATATACCCTAGCAAGCTATAGTACTTTTTCCTTTGGGAAGGTACCATCTGTGCAGTCTGCAGTTCTGTTGAAGAAAGATGTTGAATCTATTTAATTATTCTTGAAAAATAATTTATTTCTGTGCATTTTTTTTCACACTGCATCAAATTAAAGTTGATTACGTCGATTAAGCAACATGAGGTGGAAGGTGGGGGGTGGTTCCTTATTTTTTCGTTTTTTTGTTTTTTTTTGCTGGGAATTTTAGAGCCCTATTAGTTAGGGTGCTTACTCTTTAAAATACCAGAATAGGGAGGATGGAGTAGGTTTAAGTTTATTAGATTGATCAGTATTGCTGAACTATGAAATATTTTGGGTGCAGTGCATTTTTTGCATACAGGTATAACAGAATAGCTTTAGTGGGGGGGGTTTTTTGGGGGGGGGGGGGGGTTTAACTTGAGTATGAACTTATACAAAAAGCAGCAAGATATTAAAAAAACTGTTTTATTGATTAAAAAAACACACTATATCGGATTCATATCGGTATCGGCCGATATCCAAATTTATGATATCAGTATCGGACATAAAAAGTGGTATCGTGCCATCTCTACTAAATATCACATTTTCATAAATCTAGAGCATCAACATAATGGTAAAAAAATTCTTAATAGTATAAACCAGTATAGCTGAGCATCACAAATTTTCACAAATCAAATCAATAAAGCAAATCAACCAAAGTGGCCAGACCAACACACACATCAAGAAATTCAGTGACTGAACATAACAATTCCCACAAAGCAAGAATTTATTGCAAGCCTGTTGTATTACACCGCATTAGTTTTATTAGATTGGTAGAGCAGATTCTAAAAGCATCCTGTCAGAATTCATTTATCCCACCGTCCACACATGTTAACTCTCGTGTGTTTAGTTACCAAAGTAAATGAACTATATTCTCCACATTTAATTACATCTATTTAGTCTACTGTGCCATGTGACAGTGTAATTGAGCTCAGTTATCTTTCAGTTGTTGATGACAGGTCAATTTCCTCCTGCCAGACTAAACCTTAACATGTTCCCAACTGTAAGACACAGTGCTACAGCAGATCTCATATTCATGACAACATAAAACTATCAAACGTAACAATGATTCAGATAAGGGAAATGTTTCTCCTTTGAACACCCTTTTGAGTGTTAATGTTCAAGTTAACAAATGTTACTATGCTATAACTAGTCAATACATGTGTTGTATTTGTTCTCAATGTTAGAGGAGAATATGATGTCACACAGTCTTCCAGTCTATATTCGAGTTTTTAAATGTGTTTCAATAATTGTTGAAGCTGTTATAGCTGAAAATCCTCCCAAGACAGATCTTTTTCTTCTAATTTTGTGTTTCTGATATATCTAGAATAGAATAGAATAGGCTTTGTCAATGTGCAATACAATAGTGCACAATAGTACAAATCCAATATCACATCCACAAGTCCAATAACAGTTACTTTTATTGATGTTGACATGGCAATATGCTTCATATTTAATCTTTTCAGTCTATATATTCTCAGAACAACCCTTTCATGGCCTGGTGAGTCTCTTTTAATTGCATTTCTTGCCCAACCAAAAGTTTGTTTTCTTGTCCTTAAGACTTTTTAGTTAATACATTATTTGTAAATTACTCTAATGATCTAAGTCTTTTATTTGCAACCTCACTTAAATTTAATCCAAGCTATAAATTAAAAAAAAAATACAGTTTTGTATTGCTAATAGAACAGCAGGTGTGCAGACAATCTGAAGTATATACAGTAATTCAATAGAAAATGTTGTTGTTCATGCATTTTTTTAAACTATTCTCTGAATGGTGTTTCCATTTTAAACATTATTTCAGGATATTGGTCGCACAGTCTTCATTCGTGTTTTTATAAGTTTGACAAAAACTGATAAAAACATCTCTTAAGCAATGGCATTTATCCACCACACACCAGGTTTTATATATTAGTTAAATCTAATCATGGATAAACCCCCCATAGATTGACCCTGTACAATGTATGCAACACAGGTGTCGAACTCAAGGCCTCAAAGGCCGGTGTCCTGCAGGTTTTTGATGTCCTTGATACAGCACAGCTGATTTAAATGGCTAAATTGCCTCCTCCACATGTCTTGAAGTTCTTCAGAGGCCTAGTAATGAACTAATCATTTGATTCAGGTGTGTAGACCCAGGGTGTTATCTAAAAACTGCAGGACACCGAACCTCAAGGCCTGGAGTTTGACACCCCTGCTGTAAAACGACAAAAGAAAACCTAAACTGTGACACCTAAATTGTCAAGACCCTGTGGATGTACTTGAGTGAATTACATTTGTGGCTTTACTTGTAAAAGTCAAAGTAGGTGGTTCCACAAAGTAAATTTAACCTGGAAGTGTATTACGTTATACCAGGAAGAAAAAAAAACTGTGTATATATTAACTTCACATATTGCTAAATGCCTGACAGGTCCCCAGAAGAGTCTTTCTAGCACAGTCTGCGAACTCTTTGTCTGATCATTTGACAACACTGCTTAGGTCTTTTACACAACTTCTTTCAGCTGCTTGCTTTAGAGGTCACCGGAGCAGAGGTCTACCACCATCTCACCATATTCCAAGCATCCGCTTCTGTCACACAAGCCCTCTTGTCCTCCTTTATCCATGAATTTGCTAGGCCTTCCTCTTCTCTTCCTGCTAGGCACTCCATATTCCACATCCTTTGTCCAGTGTATCCACTGTCCCTCCTCTGCACATGTCCAGACCATTTCAGTCTTGCCTCTCCTCCAGTCTCATTGTCACAACACACCACCATCAGAATATCTTCCCAAGGGTAACAGGCCTGAAATATAAAAGATCCTCAAGAGGGAACCAAGTAGGCTTTGAAAGGGGAAAGAGTTAAGCAACTGAGCATCAGAAGAGTGTTTCGCCCTCTTGTGATTAATGAAAAGAACACTTGCACAACTGGACGTTACTGCATTGTTTTGTAATTATTTGAAATAAGTTTAAACCTTAAAACATTCTTGAAAACATATTTACTTACCACCCAACTTAACCAGAAAAAAAATCTTATTGACTCAAAAAGTAAAGGCAGAGTATTTGCATCCACAGACCTTTTTTACTTATACACAAGCGATTTATTTTACTGTCAAATATAAGGGCTCATATCCAAGCCAAGGTCAGCAGAAATTACTTATTCTTTTGCGAAACGATTATTCTATTGCAAAAGTATTACAGTCAGTGCACAGTCATATTGTTGTCATCTCCTTGCCATTACTGGTGCTCTTGGTGTCCACATTAGTGATACTCTTCTTGGTAGTCGGATCCTCGCTGATAAAGTGGAGGATGTTACGCAGGGAGCGGTTCATGCTGTCTTTGAAGCTTTGACCCAGACACACATAGAGCAGAGGGTTGAGGCAGCTGTTGAAGTAAGCCAGGAAGAGCGCTACAACATGTGCCAGGTGAAGTTTGGGGCTCGCAGAGGAAACCCGAGAGGTGGTCAGCATGAGGAAAACCACAATGTGCAGAGGTATCCAGCACAAGAAGAAGCTCAGCACCACAGCGATGATGACCCTCAGGGTTTTCTTGGATCCAGTCCGACCTCGTGTCATTCTCCTCTGTGTCTTGCTGAAAACCACCAAGTGACAAACTAGAATAACCAGGAAAGGAATAATGAATCCAATCAGGAAGCGAAAAGCAGAGACAGGCCAGGCACTGTCTACAGTGTACTCCATCCTACACTCTCTCTTCTCGTCACCTGCCACAATCTGCTTGGCGTACACAAACTGTGGGATACTGCCTATCAGGGCCAGGACCCACACAGCAACACATCCATAAGCACCCTGTTTGGGGCGCCTGTGGTTCTGACACCAGATGGGTCTAATGACCAGCAACAAACGATCCACGCTGATCACAACCAGCTGCAGGATGCTGCAGTACATCACCAGGTAAAACAGGCCTCTGATGAGCATGCAGGCCAGCGGACCGAAGTGCCAGTGATCGTCGTGGACCAAAGGGACCATAAGCAAGGGGATGGAGAGGCAGCACAGAAGATCAGCCAGAGCGAGGTTGAGGAACCAGAGGGAGGTGACAGAGCGGGACATGCAGAACCCCGTCACCCACACCACCACAGCATTTCCAGGCACACCCAGCAGGACCACAAGGCTGTACATGACCAGAGCCACTATCTGGATCGGCTGAATCTCAGGAGTCACAGACTCAATAATGTCAGGAAATGTGTAATTATCATCAGGAAATGTGTAATTATAGTCACCGTAATCCATGATTCCTTACAACTGTGAAGTATAGGGTATAGATTAGTGTCGTGCATAAAATTAACATTAGAATGAGAGAATGATTCATTCAACAATATCTGAACGTGAAAGTTCTAACCTACCGCCTACTGTGACGTCACAGCACGTTTTCCTTTGAAGTGTAAGATTAAAGGCATGTGAGGGCTTAAATACTCCTCAGGTAACAACCACTGCACCAACTGCACCTTCTAAAAGTCGCCTAAAGGTTTCACTATAGGTTCTTTATCATTAGGCAAGGCAACAACTGCACCTAGCGTTGAAAACAAATTTTAACAAAATTTATTGATTCAATAGGCTTCTACGAATCTCCAACCCAAACTCTCTGTAGAAATGCGGCGCTCAGTATTCAGCCGCACAACTTCTTCAGACACTGATGGCTTTGAGGAGCTTGACAGCTGTTATGTTGAGCCTGATGGGTTCCTTTTACCGATTTTCGATTCCAGAGATGAACAGTTACCCACCTCTGAAACACCTAAGGTTCCCGAAAATCCCCAACCAAATGACCAGTACAGTCATACAATTCCTTCAGATACTGATGTCTTTGATTGTACAGAATATTATTTTGAAGATGATGGGCCCGTTTTCCCGATTATTGATTCCAGAGATGAACAGTTACCCACCTCTGAAACAACTGAGGTTCCTACAAGTAGTGATGTCTGTGATAATCCCGACCCAGGAGACCAGTACAGTCATACAAGTCCTTCAGATACTGATGTCTTTGATTGAACAGAATATTATTTTGAAGATGATGGGCCCGTTTTCCCAATTATTGATGGCGGTGATGAACAGCTAGACACCTCTGAAACAACAGAGGTTCCCACAAGCAGTGAATTTGATGGATCTGAGGACAATGATAATGTTGTTAGAGGAAGTCTTCAAAAAGAGGAAGGAGAAACAATTTTTTCCCGAGCTCAAACAAGCCTTTCAGCTCTTTCTTCCTTTATTATGGTTCCAGTTGAGTCTGTGAGCTGAGGAGTAACTTATGTCACCGGCCAAATCCTTAATATTGGTCGAGCACCATTTACCTCCCCCACTAGTGAAACTGAACTGCCACCCACTTCTGAAACAGCTGAGGTTCCCACACCCAGTGTTTCTCTAAACACAGATGAAAAAGAACAATCACCCACATCAAAACAATTTGTAGATTCGAGGGACCGGTATGATACACCCGACTGGGCATTCTTGTTTGAACCTGAAAACACAACAAGGGAACAAAGATTAAATTTGATACCTGAAAGTGAGGAAAGAAACGAACAGTCCCCTCTCTGAAACAGCTGAGGTTCCCATAACCAGTGTTCATATGAACAACTCTGAAGATGAACAGTCTCCCACCAGTGAAACACAGGTTCCTACAGACAGTGTTTCTGTAGATATAACTGAAATGAACAGTCACCTTCTGAAACAGCTGAGGTTCCTACAACCACTGTTTAAATGAACAACTCTGATGAAGACACGTCAACTAGTGACAGTTACAGCACTGATTTATTCAATGTTTACCCTCCAGAACCTTCAGCTATTAACAGATCTGAGGAGAATGAACAAACGAGCAATGCAAGTATTTTTTCCAGAGTTTACAGAAACCTTTCAGCTTTGTATTCATTTATTAGAGCTCCAGTTGAGTCTCTGGGACAAGGAGTACTTTTCGTCATCAGGTTCATCCTTACTATTTGTGGAGTACCGTTTACCTTATTGTTCAATATGTGTTCGGCAATTACTCGGCGTATGTTTCCCCAGACCCACAGACGAATTTCATCCCTAATTCCTACACTGAGAAGATTCTTACGTGCACATTGTTGTGCAATTGTTATAATTTTTTTCTTCCATGTATTGACAATTGCACTTATAATATTCTTCGGCATGAAAAGATCTAATTAGTTCAATCACTAATTTTAGCAAACAAACACCAATTGCTATAGCAACATTTTCACATGAAATTCAATATCCTTAACATATAATGACATCACAACTATCCCCCAGCCAGTCGCAGCAGATGGCTGCTCCTATGAGTCTGGTTCTGCTGGAGGTTTCTCTCTGTTAAAAGTGAGTTTATCCTCCCCACTGTCGCCTTAGTGCTTACTCATAGGAGATCATTTGATTGCTGGGGGTTTCTCTTTAATACTGTGCGGTTTTAACCTTACAGTATAAAGAGCTTTGAAGTGCCTGTTGTAACTTGGCACTATTAGATAGACTTCAATTGGCTTCAACTGACAAAACATTGAAAAAAAAAAAAAAAAACAATCAATAAATAAATAATGGTGTGTGTGTGTGTGTTTTTAATTTTTCTATACCAGGGTAAGTGCTAAAGCTTAATGGGTTACAATTATAGCCCATAATTGTAAGAATAATATGTGGCTTTTAACAGATTATTCTTGTAACAAATGTGAATGTGCTGAGTGGCTGTGGCACTGTGCACAGGATAAAACCTCTTGATTTTAGTGTCATGTAGAACTAGATTCAGGCCAAAGATTGCATTTAAGTAACATTGGTGATTAGAAGCCAGTCTTTTGATCTTTTTGTTTTTGTTTTTTTAAAGTCTTTCTGATAAGGTTATTTTAAAGTTTGTTTTTTTAAGTCATAGACCTATTTATATTGGTTTCCCTGGTTTTAAACAGAAAATTTAAGCTCTTCATTAAAACAAATGCAGTGTTTACCTGTACGGGCACTGACAGCCACTAGAGGTCCCTTTACTCAACGTTTACATTCATCAGTAACTTCCTTCTCAAATGCTAATGCTTGCCAGATTAAATAGGCTTGTTAAGGGACAATATGTTTTGTTCTTAATATCAGATTATGTTATCTGTCTTTTTCATCATTCATATTTTATTGATGAGACTTTCGATGGAGGAGTAGCAAATACGCAAAGATTAACTGGTGATTTCTACAGGGTTTTTGCTGGCTGCATGTACAAAAACTCAGAAAGCCTTTCAAGAAGACAGAGTAAAGATGAATTTATAATACCTTCATTTAGACTGCGTATTTATCAGATTTTTGCTGACATTGACTCTACTTCAGAATATTTATATATTTTTGCGTTCAACGTTTGATAATGTGTCACGCGCAAAAGCATCAGGTCTAAGAGCCGTGCTTAGAGAATGCTTTGTAGTAAATCAGAAGAGTCGACTCCCATTGAGTGAGAGCCGGCTCCTCACTTTATTTCCTTTCGCTGCTCAGCTCCCACACAGTGGCTCAGCTATGCTCCAATCCCTCCATTTTGTGGCCAATCACATGCGAGGATATAGGATAATATCATTATCTGAAAAACAGAGAGGGTGAGAGACGCGGCAGTCAAGTGGAGTGTGCGTCTGTCCTCTCAGTAAGTGAGTGAGACAGACAGCGGTGAGGAGGGCTGTGCGAGTGCATCACAAAAACACATAAATATGCCTGACACCCGTAAACGAAGCAGCATCTGGCTGCAGTTTAAAGACTTTTTTGTCTCGGTCTCGTCTCAACTTTGTCTTGGTCTCGATACCATCTGGTCTTGGTATTGTCTTGGTCTTGGTTTAGGCGGTCTCGACTACAAGTCTAATGATCTCATCCACTTGCATATCTGGTGTGATCAGAGGTGGCAAAAGTACAGCTATTCGGTACAAGTCGTTCAGTTATTAGTGTTAAGAAATACTCCAGTAAAAGTTGAAGTATTAAACAGATTAAACTTCTTTACTCTTTGAGTACATTTCAGAGCCTCTTAAAAAGTACAGCATCTGAAATGCACTTAAAGAAAGTAAATGGGTCTAGTTTATGTTGCCTACATTGTTGAGGATGACTTTGCATCTAAACAGGAAAATGAGCACAGTCAGGGGTTAAAGTTGCATTCAGCAGGTGGGGGAACCCTAAATTTGGTTGTAATGGCTCAGTGTGGGGAAACACGACTGAAAATAAATTCTACTGAGAGCTCCTGCAGATTTTCTTAGTGTAGAGGCTGTGATCAGCTGATCTGCTGCTCTTTGTGGATGGACACAACTGAACTCAGCATGATGTCAGCAGATGTTTCATGAGTTGTCCTGGCTGATTTCCATCCTCTGCTCTAACAATGCACTGTTCATACTGTCTTTTTTTCTAGATGGTATAAAGTTTGTATGTTGGTGGAATTCAGTCAATGAATCTCAGTATTATCAGCTAAAAGTCATCTTTAGTCTGACCATGAGCACCACAGCCACCGTGTAGCAGCCACAAACTGTTCTTTTCTCTGCACTAACCTGCAAAGTTTTTCAAGCAACCTTTAAATAGCAGTTAGTCTGCCTCAGTTTGATTTGCAGCATGTTTCGTGATACGAAAAACATAATGCCACATCCAGTATCTGATTTAAAAACATAAGGACTTACATGCAAGCTTTAAATTTCCAGTTTATCAAATACCACCGAGAAGTCATTACCTTTAAATATAACCGCTCTTCTTCCTCTCCTGACCTCTTTCTTATCTTGCTCCATCTCTGAGTGAATTTAGCTCTTTCTATTTTCTTCCTGTGAAATACAGCAGCTGGAGCTTTAGCTAGCAACACACTGTGAGACAAACAGCACGCAAACAGTTTGTGTGTTTGCTGAGCTGATAGAAATGCTATCTGTTCCGATAGTAATAACTTAAAAGTAGGGCTGTCAGCGTTAAAGCGTTAATGCCCTGTTAAAGCATTAATGCTGACAGCCCTACTTAAAAGTGGAAATAAATAAATAAATTATAAAGATCAATCAATTGGACCAGTATGGCAAAGCTGTAATGTTCCACTTGGGAAAATAAATCTGTTGCACATTTTTATTGGCCTTCAGACAGGCCTTCTGATTGCTACAGTGCCGAACAACACAGGCCAAAGGAAAAAAAACTGTTGTGAGGAAGGCAAGGGAAGAGCAGGGAGGAAAGGATAACTGGAAAACCATACTATGTTGTGCCATGTTTTGATTTTCTTTAAAGGGTAGAAAACATGTTGGATCACACTACATTCAAATCTACCACAGAAATGTAAATAGCATGTTGTTCTTTACCACTGATATTAACTAAAATGACCAGTTTGCCTGCTGACCCTGTAAAGTTTACACCTGCACAGGTGCATTGTCAAGCCCTGCCTGCTGGCAGAACGCAAGTTCTGAGAAATTACCATTTCAGGTCCTCCATAAACCCATCATGGTGCCTCTTCAAAGTGATGTCTGCAGCTCTACAGAAAAATTCTGCCAATCACCCGAACCATGACAGTACCCCCCCGTCACCATGGGCTAGTGTACCGTGGTGAAAGTTTGCGTGACTCAGTCCTGAGTGGAATGTCCTTGCCCGCCAGCCATACGTTTTGTCCCCCCGTGTAAACTGGAGCAATTGAACGGCGTTGATAGGCATACTGGTGTTGGCAGTTGACTGACCTGAGTAGTGCTTGCCTAGTCTGATCCCAAGCTCGTCGACAACGCTGTAGATGGTGTTGAATGGAAAGCTACTCAAGTTGCAGAGGATGTGAGTGAATTACGAGCGTATTCTGCCCAGTGCAGACAGGTGGACCATGCAAGGTCATGCAGCGGAGTATGGTTTCTAATTCTTGATTTAACCGTTCAGTCTGACCGTTTGTTTGGGGATGATAACCAGAACTAAGACAAGGTTTGGCTCTGAGAGCGGTGCAGAAAGCCTTCCAGGCTCATGAGGTGAACTGCAGGACGCGGTCGGAGACTATTTCTACAGGTAGTCCTCTGAAAATGAAAATGTCCTCTGAAAAACCAGAATTTGAGTAGTTTCAGTGGTAGTGGGAAGCTTATCTAAGGCGCCAAAGTGGGCGGCTTTGGAGGACCTGTCAATGATGGTGAGTATGTAGTAGTTTTTGTCAGCTGACAGGTGACGAGCATGATACGTGACCATGGCACAGGGAGCAGTTGTAAAAGCCTAGCTGGGTGTTAAGTGTTAGACTTGTTGCGTGCACATACTGGACAGACAGCCACATACTCTCAGACATCCTTTTCCAGGGTGTCCCAATAGAAATGTCTTTTAATTAGGGAACTAGTCCTACCTCTTCCTGGGTGGCATGCAAACTTCGCCTTATGAATCCAGGACCTTAGAGTGAGCTGCAGCTGGAATGAATTGTCAGGTCCTGTGCCTGGGTCAGGCTCCATCTCCAAAATCCAATTGATTTCCTCCTCCACCTCCCACATGACTGCCCCCACCTTGCAGTTGGCAGGAAGGAGCCTCTTCCGGTTCCGTGCTGTAGGCAAACTGCAGAGAGAGCGCATCCGGTTTGATGTTACGGGAAACTGGTCGATATGAAATGGAAACATTGAAAGAATAAAGATGTGCCTGATGAGCATTTACCCTCTTGGCTGAGTGAAGATACATGAGATTCTTATGATCTATCCAAATTACAACGGGATGCTCAGCACCCTCCAGCAAGTGCCACCACTCTTCCAATACAAGTTTCACAGCCAGGAGCTCCAAGCAGGATTCGAACCTGGCCCTCCTGGTCTAAAGGTAGCTATTTAGCTCACTGAGCCAACCTCTTTCTCAGCCAGGAGCCAGGAGCTCCCTGTCCCCCACATCATAATTTTGTTTTTGTGGGACAAGGGCAGCGAGAGAAAAAGGCAAATGGTTTTAGCTTGGAGGGTGTTTTGTAAAAGCACTACTCCAACCCCAACATCAGAACCATCAACTTCTATGATAAATGGTTAATGGACATCTGGGTGAATCAGGACTGGAGCCTTGGAAAATAGTTTTTGAGTTATGCAAAAGCGACTCAACTACCTGGTTCCCCAGAAAACGGCTCTGGCTCAGGGGAAGCAGCGTCCCGGAAACAGGGCGTAAACGAAAACATGGCTGAGCCTTGGGGAATAGGAGTGGCTCTCTCTAGAAGAGGTGGCGGTATAGGTGCAGCTGCAGCAGCTTCCAATGTGGGAGCTCCACTGGGCTGGGATTCTTGGATGGCCGTAAGAATCTTAGCCTGGCTGTCACTGAGGGATTTTCACTGAGCTAAAAGGTACTGGATTGATTGCTTTTGGCTACCAAGTATCGCACCCTGCATCGTGACAGCCGTCCGGGTTGGATCTGCAGGGTCCATAGTCCATAGCCAGATCGTGTTGTCACAGCTATTTGCAAGCTTTGCAAGCTCCTTTGACTACGATGACCTGGATGACTGAGAACCTTCACAGTCACAGCTATTATTTCATACTATTTAATTATCAATAAATTTTTACAGAGAAATAGACAAAAGACAGTCTCCCTTCAGCGGAAGAATAAAATGATATGGTTTGAAAATGCCATAAATAAACCTAGGTGCAACTGGAGAGACTATTGTTGGCATTGCTGTGATTCTTATACCTGGTGCACTAATTTGTTGAGAAAACGTTTACTCTTATTCAAACTGTTTTTGCGCCTTCTCTCAGTTTAGCACTAGGTTTATGAACTTGCTAGCTACTAGATAAGAGCCAAGGCTAAACTTTTCCGGAAGGTTTAGCCGTTAGGGGGCGGGGCTTTTTTCAGTCCTTGTGAACTTTTGTAACATATGAACTGTATATTCTCTACCCCTGTATTTATTCTAATCGTTTGTGGCAGTTTTTGAACATCAGTGGCATCTGTTAATGCCAAATCTAGGCAAGGGGTTGGAGGTGTGGTGTGCTCAAAATATAGCTATTCCCCCCCCCAAGTAATTCTAACATTTTTGGGGGTGCAGAAAAGGGAAAATAAGAATTTATCAGGGTTGGCTGAAGGAGAACCCAAATGCTGGACTTTTAGAATGGAGAAAGCGAGTTTATTTACACAGAAAACAGTGCCAACAGTCCACAGTGTGTGCTTTCCCAATTCCCCGTGCCGTGATTCCTCTCCGTGATGCGTGGTTGTGCTTTGTCCTCCTCGATGCCTGTGTTCAACTGTGTACTGCTCCCTCCACACGTTTCCGTAATCACCCTGGAAACAAGAGATGCCACAATGAGTACTGCCCCATCCACTGGCCGACTAAACACGTTAACCATTCCAACAAGAAAGTATTGAAAACCCGAGCTCCGCACTAACTGTATTTCTAGTTTAATGATCCCGTGCCGACTGCTGCTCCACTGCTCTCTTAAGTAGAGCCCCTTGATTAGCAGATCAGCAACAGGTGAGTTATTATCACAGGTGTGGCTGGCTCCAAGGCAGGGACTCTCCAGACCTGGTGGGGCAGCAAAACTGACACAACAACACACAGGGAAACGAGGAACGAGGAGCAGATCACACCACAACCATAAATGATTAAGAAAGACGAATAAAACTCATAATATTCATTAAACTCAAAAAATAACACATGATCCCCAGGTCACAGACCCAGGCCCATGACAGAATTAATTGTTTTACTATGTGCACAAATTATAATCGTGCATTTTATCATTACTTCTATGAAATTATGGAAGCATTATGGAAGCTGGCAGCTTGGTGCTACTTGCTGTTAGAGAGGCTGGATGTTTGGATGGTTAGAGGTCAATCAACCCTGAATTAGACAAGTGGAAGAACATGGATGGCATCTTATTTTTATGTACTGGACATTTTAATAATAAGTTCCACTTTCTTTCCTAAGAGGGTCCTCTACACTTCTACACTGTAAAAAATCAAACTTGCAGTTGTTGAGCTTACAGTCATTTCTTTCACAATTCAACAATAAAAGTTCAGTTGGCCCATAAACTCAAATACATTAAGGGTTTCAACTAATCATTTAACGTTTTGGAGCAAAAGTTGGTCTCAGATGAAATTTATTGCTGGCAAAATGAATGAATTCAAGTTTTACATGAGTTGAAGCTGTTGGCGCCTTTCTGTGCCTGAGTACGCATGCGCATCTCATATTTTTGGATGCTACGGGGTCTACTTTGCGCTTTTGCAAGGACTGAAAGCCACCTGCCCGTCTGCCTTAATGAGAACGTGAGGCTAGGAGCTGGATAGATCGTTCATCTCAAGTTTCTAAAGGCAAGTAATGTTTCTTTTATTATATCAGACAGTATATGTTTGAACAGTCTCAATTTGTCTGTTAGAAATATCACAACTGAAGTTCTTCGTATTTTTCCGAAACTTAGCATAGCATTACTTTCTTGGCTAAGAAGCCTTGTGGCTTATGGGTATGTGTTTACTATATCATTTAAGATTCCATGTCACAAACTACGTGCCATGTCACAAAGCAATGAAAATCCGACAAACTTCGCTACTAAAGAGGCGCGCTCATATCACTGGTGTCAAGCCAGCCTCCAATTCGAGACTTGCAGTCAAGCCAGCCTCCAGTTTGTTTTACGTTCCCTGTGTATTCAAAGTATTACGGGAATGGATGTGGAAACCGGATTTCAAAATAAAAGCCAACTTCGAGTGAATTAACAGATATGTTAAGAACATAATAACATATAATTTAGGCTTCTTCTTTTTTTTTACAAACTCTAATGTTAGATCTATATGACACAGCCTTGTACCCTAATTGTGCCCTGTCACTATCAAGGCCATCTTATTTTGGATTTCAAAGTAAAAGCCCTGTGAATCTTCATTTTTGAACTACTCTTTCAATGACTTAATAATGCTCTTAAAAGCAAAAGTCGTATTTCCAAATACTATTTGAACTTTATATCAACACTTTCCAACCACAGTCTTTTTACAGTGATACCATATCAATATCAAGTCATTCTGATTTTGCCTTTCATAGTAATGGCCCTTTGAAATTGTCCATAATTGACTTAATCTTCTAACGATTCAAAATGCTCTAAAATGAAAAATTCTTGTTTCCACAGGGTAATTCCACCTTAGATCAACAGTATACAGCCCCACAGTGATACCATATCAATATCAAGTCATTCTGATTATGCCTTCCAAAATAAAAGACTTTTTAAATTGTCCATAATTGACCTAACTTTCAGTGATTTCAAAATGTTTTAAAATGGAAATTTCCTGTTTCCACAGGGTAATTCCACTCCAGATCAACAGTATACAACCTCACGATGTTACCATATCAATATCAAAACATTCTGATATTGCTTTAAAAAATAAAAGCATTTTCAAACTGCCCATATCTGAGTTGCTCCTGGAACAATTTCAAAATGCTCTAAAATGGCACATTCCTGTTTCCACAGGGTAATTCCACTTTAGATCAACAGTATACAGCCCCACAGTGATACCATATCAATATCAAGTCATTCTGATTTTGCTCTCAAAAATAAAAGCCTTTTCAAATTGTCCATAATTGACCTAACTTTCAGTGATTTCAAAATGCTCTAAAAAGGAAAATTCCTGTTTCCACAGGGTAATTCCACCTTAGATCAACAGTATACAGCCCCACAGTGATACCATATCAATATCAAGTCATTCTGATTATGCCTTCCAAAATAAAAGCCTTTTTAAATTGTCCATAATTGACCTAACTTTCAGTGATTTCAAAATGCTCTAAAATGGAAATTTCCTGTTTCCACAGGGTAATTCCACTTTAGATCAACAGTATACAGCCCCACAGTGATACCATATCAATGTCAAGTCATTCTGATTTTGCCTTCCAAAGTAAAAGCCTTTTCAAATTGTCCACAATTGACCTAACTTTCAGTGATTTCAAAATGCTCTAAAATGGAAATTTCCTGTTTCCACAGGATAATTCCACCTTAGATCAACAGTATACAGCCCCACAGTGATACCATATTAATATCAAGGAGGATAAGAAGCTTCAAAACCAAGCTCTTAACCAAAGTCTAACCTATTTGACAACATGTTCAACTCAAATGCAACTTGTGTAAAACAGAATGGCAATTTGTTTTGATTTACTGTTTTTGGGTTTCGTGGCAAGTTGCTCTGAAAAAAGTTAATTTCTGTCTTTAAGAAAACGGTAAGGTGCAGAAAGTTCTGAATCAATGTCTTCTGTTCTAACTTTACTTAATGTAGCTTGCATGGCTGATTGCAGATTTCATGTATAACATGTTATCATAAAATGTTGAAAGGTTTTATTCTAACTTGAGCTGTTTTAAACAATTTTTATAATCTGGTTTTAGGTACATTTGTATTAGTTTTATAACAAATGTGGCGCGATACTGAACTTCACAGGAAATTGGAGTGTTGATACCATTACTATTAAAAGACAAGTGGTGGAAAAATTTGTTTGAAAGTTGTTAGCTGTATGGAAACCAGGAAGTTGTTCACATCCTGCCATCTGATGTTTTGAATCTGTTTGTTAGTGACTATCTATCAAGATAGGTTTGATATTCTGTCTGACAACACCACCTTTAAAATTGGATGAGTAACATTTGTTACAAAAATTTGACTTTTTTTGTGTTTTTGGAAGGACTTTATTTGTGGCTGAATGTTGTCAGTATGTTAAAAATGGCTGATCTCAAAAGTCAACATTGTCAGTGGTGCAGTTGTGTTTGAACACAAAGTTATTTGAAAATCAACTGTGTAAACATTCATTGGTACAACAGGGAGCACCTCATGAAAACTATGAAAGATACTTTTTCTAAACTTTAGGAAATTGATTGGCAAAACAAAAAAAAATATGTTGTGTAAACTTTAGGAAATACGTTGCCAAAACTAAAACTAATACCTTGTGTAAACTTTAGGAAATACGTTG